>NC_085879.1:50731800-50784300 GCF_034702125.1 Engraulis encrasicolus
CACACAGGACGCATAGGAACAGAGGAAACACAAGACAGGAAACCTACAGCAGTAAGTCCAAATTCATTTTTTCATTCTGTCATGTAAATAAATATGGATGGTCACTATCCATTTATTTTATAGGCCTTAGTACTAGTAATAATTTCCTTCAGAATCAATACAAGTTACTCTACTACAGGGGGATATTGGGTTTCTTTATTTGTCAGTAGAGATTACATAGGCCTATATTATGTTTAAATCTTAATTGTGTAACTGGGTGGTGTTGCAGAAATATGTTTTACGACTACGCCAGTCTCGGTTTCGCAAGTCGCAGTCTCCCCTTGCAATTTCTCCACACAAGATCAAGTGAGAACAAGTAGAGATACCATGGTCCCATATTCTTTGCTTATATATTCTCACTACTCTCACTATTCACAATCGGGTATTTTACAAAGCTTAGCAGTGGCCTGTTTTGTTTCCTTGTGAATCATTATCAGATCAAGAAAATCTTGCTCGTATTGCTTGTAAGTGAACAGGGTAAATTGCTGTGCGTCACACCAGGTGGATAGACAGTTGACATTGCTGTTGGGCAATTGCTAGAATTGTTTTTTTTTCTAAGCACATAATTCGCTACATGTGTGCATGCACAGTTTTGATGCCCTCTGTGAAAATGTACAATGTGCTGTAAATAGCCACGACAATAAAGAGAAAGTAATAAATGAGAAGGCGTATCCAAATTTGTGTGTGTGTCTCCGTGTGTGTGTGTTTGTGCGTGCGTGCATGTACATGCGCGCGCGTGTGTGTGTGTGTGTGTGTGTGTGTGCGTGTGTGCGTGTGTGTGTGTGTGTGTGTGTGTGTGTGTGTGTGTGTGTGTGTGTGTGTGTGTGTGTGTGTGTGTGTGTGTGTGTGTGTGTGTGTGTGTGTGTGTGTGTGTGTGTGTGTGTTATATACAGTATAGGCCAACATATACTATATGACAGCTGAGGAGTAAGAAACAAAGCAGTCGACACTTCCCAAAGCATGGGGGGTGGGAGGGGTGTGTATGGTATGCTGCAGTAGAAGTATGAAACCATTTCACACACAGTTCAGGGCCTGTCAGAGTGTAATATGTTGTGCACCAACACTCTCTTTCTCCAATGTTTTATGCAGGTCTGTCTCACCTAGCCATGGACATCGCTAAAGGTTCCATTGGTATATTGGTACCATTAATTACAACTCTAACTGAACGCATCGAAAGGATGAAAGCCAACGGCAAGCACTGTGAGCGGCTGAAGGACAACGTCATGTCTCTAAAGAGTGTCATACAGGATATGAGAGAGGAACACTTGAGGAAGGCTTCGGTTAGAGATGCCCTGAAGAATCTGGAGAAGATCCTTGAAGATGCAGTGAAGCTGGTGAAGAAACAAGAAAACATGTCCAGGCTGGAACGGGGGATCAAAGCCAACAGCCTGGCAGAAGAGTTTAACGACAAAAGCAGCCGGCTGAGTGATGCGACCGATCACCTTTCCCTCGCACTACAGCTGCAGATCCTCAGCCAAGTGTCCACACGTAGAGGTGAGATGGTCTTGGGCCTTGGATGAGGATGATGCATGGTCACACACTGGGGGGACCATATAGGCCTACAACTGGAACCTGCACATTTAGACGCTGGTTACAAGTATCGTTCAATATGTAAGGGTTAACGTTCGGCGAGAAGGTCGCTACCGTGGAATAGCAGCACGACAGAGAGAATCTTTAGACCCCGACGCGGAGCGGAGGGGTCTTGTTCTCTCTGAAGTGCTGCTATTCCACAAAGCGACCGACTCGCCGAAAGTTAACCCGCTTATTATATGGATATACTTAAATGATTCACACATGCGGGGACATTTCTTTAGACCTATTTAATGTTAAGATTGTTGCTGCACAAAACAAAACAGTGCCGTTGTGGAACACCGCTAGGCAACAGCTAGGTAGGCTAGCCAGGACAGGTGTTGTCTATCACAGCAGCTGATTAGAGTGACAAAAGACCGGACCCCCTGCGGAGTGATATGAAACATTCGCTTTAGCTAGCCACTGACTTGTATACAAGCCAGTGGCTTTAGCAGTGAACGTCTTGTTGCCATTGACAGCGGTAGCCAGGACAACGGGTGCTGTCTATCACAGCAGCTGATTAGAGTCTTGTTGAAAAGTCGCTTTAGCAGTGAAAAGTCTTGTTGCCATTGACAGCGGTCTGTTATAGCCCAACCCGTCCGTTATCGAAAAATAACAGACGTCCGAACGTTGGGGAGCCCGTTGAAATGAATGGAGCATTCGACAGATGACGTCACAACCATATAATAAAAGGAAATTAACAAATTATTATCGTCTGAGCCCTAGCTATTTTGATGCTGAATTACTCACACAGTCCATCTAAAAGCCTTTACTCAATGAAGAACATTTTTGTGTTTGCAGGTGGACCCCTGAGGATCGTCCTGATTGGGATAACTGGAGTGGGGAAGAGTGCCACAGGAAACACCATCCTGGGGAGAGAAGCATTTGAGTTCGCAGCATCATGCCAGACTGTCACAAATAGATGTGAACAAGCATCAACCACAAGCCCACGTGAAATCCTGCTGGTTGACACCCCTGGTGTATTACACACAGATAGAGATCCGACTGAAGTTAAACAGGAGATCCTTAAGTGCATTCAGCTCTCCGCCCCAGGCCCCCATGCCTTCCTGCTGGTTACAAAGGTGGGTCGCTTCACCAGGGAGGAGCATAATGCAGTCAGGGTCCTCCTGGAGATGTTTGGAGAGAGGGTGAAAGACCACATCATCATCCTCTTCACATATGGAGATTGCCTTCATGGTCAGACTATTGAAGATAGTGTACGCTACTCCCGCCCTCAACTACAGGAGTTGATCAGGAGCTGTGGAGGGAGATACCATGCGTTTAACAACAAGAGCAGAGACAGGACTCAGGTAGATGAGCTGATCAGGAAAATAGAGGAGATGGTGGCAGCTAACGGGGGACAGCACTATGTATACTAGATAATAGGAAAAGCTGGAGGTCACAAGGAAATACTTTCCCTGTCATGTCAGGCCTTTCTCTAATAGAATACTGTATACTTGTTTTTCCAACCACCCTTATGATAAACCATGATTGTTCAATTTTGATGTATGAATGTACTGATTATTTTCATTAATACAATTACAGTATAATCAGAATAATGTCTCAAAGCTCTTGATTGTTTCACAAACGCAATTCAATATCACACAAACACCCATAGAACACACTGTCGCACAAACACACACAAGCACATTGTTACATTTTTCATGAATATTTACCACCACCATCCCATTCTAAGCATTCCTTATGACTGGGATAATTCCACTTTTCACACATGAAAAGATGGATCTTCATGTCTCCATTTTTAGCTGCAAAACGTACTGTACTTTGGTCATACTAGTAAATAATAGTCTATAACTTATTAACTGTCATAGCGATGTAGTACTAATGAAGGTCTATTACTAAAGGCCCTGTGTTCTGTCATAGTGGTGTGGTACTATGGTAGTAATGTATTACTAAAGGCCCTGTGTAATGTCATGGTGGTGTAGTACTATGGTAGTAATGTATTAATAAAGGCCCTGTGCACTGTCATACTGGTGTAGTACTATGGTAATTACGTTTTTTTTCAGTGACTATTACAATGTTCCAGTGGCAGGCGGTGTCTGTTAAGGGCTCTGTATCACAGAAACACACAGCAGGCGTGGACCACTGATGTTCACATTTCACTGCAGTTCATGTCTGAGTCAGCAGAGGGCGCCAGAGACTCACACATCTCTGCTAATGGCTTTTCTGAGGCTGTGTGTGTGTGTGTGTGCGCGTGCGTGCGTGCGTGTGCACACGTCTGTGTGTGATAGACTGCCATCTAGTGGAGTAACCAGCAGCATGTGGTCGAGTCAGACCAATGAAAAGGCCTGAGTCAGTACTGTAGTGGTGTGGTGTTTATTTACAACAAACAGATGCACACTGGTTCATATATTTCCATAAATAGCAATCATGCAGTATCTCAATACTGCCCATCACTGTAAGTGTGTGTATTAAATGACAATAAAAGTTGACTTGACTATTATACAACCACCTGTCTGTGTAGAAACCATCAACATGCGGTCGAATCAAACCAATGAAGAAGCCAGTCAGTTAGTTCATATTGGTATTATTTCTTCATAACAAATAGAGGAAAAAACATTTTTTACATAAAAAACAGTACACATACAGTATTTTCTGCTGTGCTTTATTGGCATACCAACAAACATGCAGCAGCAAAAATTGTTCAGTTCATAGTGAAACATTAACTCTGGGCCCATATTTCAGGTTACAGCGTGGGGATATCATAAACAGTCACATTATCTCTGGAGTCCTTTGGCCAGATTGAAGTTGTTGTTCGGCAGGAAGGGTCCAGTTTCCTGGTACGCTTCAGGTTACTTCTTGATCGACTTCTCTCCTAACTCAACATGTCGTAAGGAGCCAGTGCAGCGTCTGGATTAGTTCAGGTAAGGGCGACTGACGTCAAGCTTCAGTATGTTTGATAAATGATGGGAAAAGAATACTGTATGTGAATCTATTCTGAGGCCTACAGATGGTTTGGGCCAAACTTCAAATATAATTGCTCTTTATAGTTTGGGGTTAACGTACCGAGTATTAATTGTCCTGTTACTTTGTTGTCCTGTTGGTGCCCTGTTGCACATTTCTGGTGGACTGACACATTTGACGTTCCTGTATTACATTACATACTTATTATATGGTTGTGACGTCATCTGTCGAATGCTCCATTCATTTCAACGGGGCTCCCCAACGTTCGGACGTCTGTTATTTTTCGATAACGGACGGGTTGGTCTATAACAGACCGCTGTCAATGACAACAAGACTTTTCACTGCTAAAGCGACTTTTCAACAAGACTCTAATCAGCTGCTGTGATAGACAGCACCCGTTGTCCTGGCTACCGCTGTCAATGGCAAGACGTTCACTGCTAAAGCCACTGGCTTGTATACAAGTCAGTGGCTAAAGCGAATGTTTCATATCACTCCGCAGGGGGTCCGGTCTTTTGTCACTCTAATCAGCTGCTGTGATAGACAACACCTGTTGTCCTGGCTACCTAGCTGTTGCCTAGCGGTGTTCCACAACGGCACTGTTTTGTTTTGCGCAGCAACAATCTTAACATTAAATAGGTCTAAAGAAATGTCCCCGCCATGTGTGAATCATTTAAGTATATCCATATAATAAGCGGGTTAACTTTCGGCGAGTCGGTCGCTTTGTGGAATAGCAGCACTTCAGAGAGAACAAGACCCCTCCGCTCCGCGTCGGGGTCTAAAGATTCTCTCTGTCGTGCTGCTATTCCACGGTAGCGACCTTCTCGCCGAACGTTAACCCTTACATACATTACAAAGGAGAGACATACAGACAATATAAATGACAGACAGGCAGTCGAGAGTTAGAGAGAGATGGGGCAGGGCTGGGAAATGACAGAAGTCAGATCTGGGTCATTTTATCGGACAGATAGACACGAGGTATGACAGGAAGACATACGTGTACATACAATATATAGGACAGACAGTCGAGACAGACAGACAGTCGAGAGTTATGACTGTAAGAGAGTGTGAGTTAGAGAGAGATGGGGCAGGGCCATGGGGGGCCCAAGCACTGACAGGGGCCCTTAAGTTAAGGGAGCCCACGCACTGACAGGGGCCCTTAAGGGAGCCCAAGCACTGACAGGGGCCCTTAAGGGGGGCCTAAGCACTGACAGGGGCCCTTAAGGGGGGCCAAGCACTGACAGGGGCCCTTAAGGGGGCCCAAAATTTTAATCTTCCATGGGACCCAACATTTCTGGCAGCGCCACTGGGCAGGGCTGGGAAAAGACAGAAGTCAGATCTGGGTCCCCGTGGGCATGCAAGGGCCAAATGTGAGGGCTCTCACAGTGCCACCGCACCACCAACTGGACATTTCTTAATCGACAGAGTTTGTCAGTATGACTGCATTGTGTTGCACAGAAAATGCTCTGTGTTGTTGTTTTCACTGACGCCTTAAGGGTATTACTTAAGGGTGGATTGACATATGTCTTGTGGACTGACAGTACATTTATTTTTTAGACACCTTCTATTGTTACCAGTCCATCACTGTTACCTGTCCTTGCATTTTATGTCAGTCTGTAACATGTCAGTCTTGTGTATGTCTATGTCTTGGCATGGTATAGAGCAGTGGTTCCCAACCTATTTTTACCATTGTAAGCTTTGGTGACCCAACCGTGCGAGAGCCTGCACGAGAGGGAGTTACATGATTCTCTGTTTCCTGCAAAAACTCATTAGTTATCATTTTATTCCACACTTTGTCTTCAATGAAATATACAATACATGTTTAATGTGTCACATTTTGTTGCTTCTATGCATATACTAGTTTAAATGCTTTGTCATTTATTCAACATGGGCTATATTAAAATGAAATCCCTTAAAATCAAGAGGGCTTCGCGACCCACTGTGGATCTTTGGCGACCCATAGGTTGGGTCCCGACCCATAGGTTGGGAACCACTGGTATAGAGAGAAAACATCATTTCATTTTCCTTGCATATGAGGATAGTGACAATAAAAGCTGGGGTGAATTTCTCAAAACCGTAGTTCTAACTATGTTAGCTACTTTGTTGTTTCCCATTGGCAACTACCCAAGTTGTTAACTGGCTAACAACTTCGCTTTTGAGAAACGCACCCCTGACTTGATTTGTACAGGGGCTTTTTGTCTTGTAGAAGAGAAGACAGTGGAGAGTATGACAGTCGAGTGTGTGTGAGAGAGAGATGGGGCAGGATTGGAAACGACCCAGGCCAGAATCAGATCTGGGTCCCTATGGTCATGCACGCCCAAATGTTTGTTTGTTTGTTTGTGGCCTTTGGGGCAATGACTCACCAGCAGCAGAAAGAGGACCCCCCCCACACACACACAGCCACGGCACCATAACACTCCCACCATGGTGTGTGTAGAAAGAGAGAGAGAGAGAGAGAGAGAGAGAGAGAGAGAGAGAGAGAGAGAGAGAGAGAGAGAGAGAGAGAGAGAGAGAGAGAGACGGGGGGAGAGAGAGAGAGGGGGGGGTGAGAGAGAGAGAGAGAGAGAGAGAGAGAGAGAGAGAGGGGAGAGAGAGAGAGAGAGAGAGAGAGAGAGAGAGAGACGGGGGGAGAGAGAGAGAGAGAGAGAGGTGAACACAGGAGAGAGAGAGAGAGAGAGAGAGAGAGAGAGAGAGAGAGAGAGAGAGAGAGAGAGAGAGAGAGAGAGAGAGATGTGAACACAGGGGGGAGAGAGAGAGAGAGCGAGAGAGAGAGAGAGGTGAACACAGGAGAGAGAGAGAGAGAGGTGAACACAGGAGAGAGAGACTAAGAGAGGAGGACATTGTTGGTATTGTGTTGGGCTACAGTACATACAGTGCAGTGATTCCCAACCTGGGGTACGTGGACCACCAGGGGTCCGTCAGCACATTGCAGGGGGTACATGGGAACATGATAATGATAGCTGCACCAAATGCATTGAAGATATCCACATTGGTATAGAAGATGAGATATAGTGCCTGACTGAGGGGGTCCTCATGGTAGGACACAAATAACAACACACTTTGTGATATTTTGTCACCTGCTACGTGGAGGAAAAATGGTAAAAGCCTACAAAATGCATTGATGTGAATGATACAGTAGCTTTAGAAAAGCATTCAAAAGATTCCCATTGGTATAGAAAATGAGATATAGTGCATGACTGAGGCGGTCCCCATAGTAGGACACAAAGGGGTTCTATGTCTGTGTGTTATGTTGTCAACCACTTGCCATGTGAGTGTAAATGTAGGCCAGGGTCTCGAGGGTCGCTATTAAATATAGTGCTGGGGGGAAATCCTGGTTTGTGTTCATAGTTGTGTGCTGTTGATATTGTATGATGCTGCATACATGGTGACTGCTTGGTAGAGTAGAGGAGCTCATGTGAAGTAGTGTGCTAGTATATATACTGTAGCTGCATACATGGTGACTGCATGGTAGAGTAGTAGAGCTCATGTGAAGTAGTGTGCTAGTATATATACTGTATGATGCAGCATACATGGTGACTGCATGGTAGAGTAGTAGAGCTCATGTGAAGTAGTGTGCTAGTATAGGCCTATATACTGTATGATGCTGCATACATGGTGACTGCATGGTAGAGAAGCTCATGTGAAGTAGTGTGCTAGTATATATACTGTAGCTGCATACATGGTGACTGCATGGTAGAGTAGTAGAGCTCATGTGAAGTAGTGTGCTAGTATATATACTGTAGCTGCATACATGGTGACTGCATGGTAGAGTAGTAGAGCTCATGTGAAGTAGTGTGCTAGTATATATACTGTATGATGCTGCATACATGGTGACTGCATGGTAGAGTACAGCAGTGGTTCTCAACTGGAATAGTCTTGAGACCCACAATTTCCCGTGGTCAATATGTTATGACCCAAACTGTATGTCGCACAGTCAGATTCTTCCAATAATAATAAAATACAGTGCCCTCCATAATTATTGGCACCCCTGGTTGAGATGTGTTTTTTAGCTTCCAATTATTATTTTTTTTTTCTAAATAATATGGGACCTTAATGGAAAAAAAAGAGAAAAATCCAACCTTCAATACAAGTGCATTTATTCAGTGGGGAAAAAATCCCACATAAAGAAATAATTATTTGACATCAAATAATGTGTGTCACAATTATTAGCACCCCTGGTGTTAATATTTTGTACAACCCCCTTTTGCCAACAAAACAGCACCTAATCTTCTCCTATAATGTTTCACAAGATGGGAAAAGACATAAAGAGGGATCTTCAGCCATTCCTCTTTGCAGAATCTCTCTAAATCATCCAGAGACCTGGGTCCTCTCCTCTGTACTCTCCTCTTCAGCTCACCCCACAGGTTCTCAATGGGGTTGAGGTCAGGGGACTGAGATGGCCATGGGAGGAGCTTGATTTTGTGTCTGGTGAACCATTTCTGTGTAGATTTGGCCATATGTTTAGGGTCATTGTCTTGCTGAAAGACCCAGTGACGACCCAGCTTCAGCTTTCGGGCAGAGGGCAACAGATTTTGATTTAAAATGTCCTGGTATTTCAAAGCATTCATGATGCCATGCACCCTAACAAGGTTCCCAGGGCCTTTGGAAGCGAAACAGCCCCACAGCATCACTGACCCACCCCCATATTTCACAGTGGGTATGAGGTGCTTTTCAGCATGCGCATCTTTCGTGGTACGCCAGACCCACTTAGAGTGTTTGTTGCCAAAAAGCTCAATCTTGGTCTCATCTGACCAAAGCACACGGTCCCAGTTGAAGCCCCAATATCGCTTGGCGAACTCCAGACGCTTGCGTTTATGATTGTGAGTGAGGAAAGGTTTTCTCCATGCATGCCTCCCAAACAGCTTGTTGGCGTGTAGACAGCGCCTGATGGTTGATTTGGAGACTTTGTGACCCAAGGATGCTACCATTTGTTGTAATTCTGTAACAGTGAGCTTTGGAGATCTTTTGATTTCTCTTACCATCCCCCTCACTGTGCGTGGTGGCAAAATAAACTTGGGTCCTCGTCCAGGCTTGTTTACCACTGTTCCAGTTGTTTTGAACTTCTTAATTATTCCTCTCACAGTGGATATGGGCAGCTGCAGTTGAGTGGCAATCTTCTTGTAGCCTCTGCCTGACCTGTGAAGGTCGACGCACATCTGCCTCACTTGTATGCTGTGTTCCTTTGTCTTTCCCATGTTTAAGAGTGGATAAGAGAAATGGCCTCGGTGTCACGTCATATTTATACCCCAGGGAAACAGGAAGTGATGAATTACTAATTAAATGTTCCTACATACTCTGGTAAACTTTGTAAACTACTGTAGAAATGACAGAAATGCTTCAATTATATTTATTTCCTGGGAATTGTTAAGGGTGCCAATAATTGTGGAACAGGTGATTTAATGAAAAATAATTATTTTTCAGTCAGGGATTTTTTTATTTTCTTACAATTCATTTGAGTTGAAGGCTACATTTTCCTACAATTTTCAGTGTGACAGTATTCTTCTGCAATAAACACTGAATTTATTTTAAGGCTTTTAACACATCTCAACCAGGGGTGCCAATAATTATGGAGGGCACTGTATATTACCATGCATTTCATAATATGCATTATTTGGATTGTATGCTGATATACATTGTGTCTTATGAAGTAGTGGAGAGGAAAAGGCCTATTAACCATGTTTCACTGTCTTTGACATCATAGCCATTTTTAGTGCTGCATTACATCACAGCTCCGCGACCCACCCAGGAACCCTCCGCGACCCGCTTTTGGGTCCCGACCCACCAGTTGAGAATCACTGCTGTAGAGCTCATGTGAAGTTGTGTGCTACTATATATACTGTAGCTGCATACATGGTGACTGCATGGTAGAGTAGTAGAGCTCATGTGAAGTAGTGTGCTAGTATATATACTGTATGATGCTGCATACATGGTGACTGCATGGTAGAGTAGTAGAGCTCATGTGAAGTAGTGTGTTAGTATATATACTGTAGCTGCATACATGGTGACTGCATGGTAGAGTAGTAGAGCTCATGTGAAGTAGTGTGCTAGTATATATACTGTATGATGCTGCATACATGGTGACTGCATGGTAGAGTAGTAGAGATCATGTGAAGTAGTGTGCTAGTATATATACTGTATGATGCTGCATACATGGTGACTGCATGGTAGAGTAGTAGAGCTCATGTGAAGTAGTGTGCTACTATATATACTGTAGCTTAATACATGGTGACTGCATGGTAGAGTAGTAGAGCTCATGTGAAGTAGTGTGATAGTATATATACTGTATGATGCTGCATACATGGTGACTGCATGGTAGAGTAGTAGAGCTCATGTGAAGTAGTGTGCTAGTATATATATACTGTATGATGCTAGCATACATGGTGACTGCATGGTAGAGCAGTAGAGCTCATGTGAGGTAGTGTGATGTTGGTATTATAGTTGCATGTCATAGTTAACAGCAGAGCTCAGTAGAAGAGCTCGTGGGAAGTTGTGTGTAAATATTATTTCCACTTGCATGTCATATGTGAGCCCATGTATGCTGTTGGTATTATGTACACCGTGTGTGCGTGTGATTGTGTGTGCGTGACTACTGTGTGATTGTGTGTGCGTGTGTGATTGAGGGGGGGGGGGGTGTGCACTTAGTCTTTGATGCATATTAATTGGAATGGACGGGGGGCAGGGGGGGGGGGTCAAGCACTGGTGTCACTTTTACCTCTTATTCACTTTACTTGAAAACCTGCTGCTACTAATTATTGTACCCCAAACACATTTTTTTGACAATGACAATAAACTTTTGAATCCTTGAATCCTTGAATCATGTCATAGTTACCTGCAGGACTCTCTAGTAGGCGAGAGCTCATGTCCCAAAATATCCATATCTTTCCCTAACTATGTGGAGTTGTGTGTAAATATTATTTCCACTTGCATGTCATATGTATCTGAGTCCATGTAAAGCAGTATGCTGTATTACAGCTGCATATTGTAGTTAAATAACTGCAAGGCACAGTATTGGTATCACAGTTGCATACTGTAGTTAAATAACTGCATGGCACAGTATTGGCATTACAGTTGCATACTGTAGTTAGTTAACTGCAGGGCACAGTATTGGATATCATGTGAAGTCGTGTACTGTTGGTTTTATAGCTGCATACCATAGTTAAGTGCATGGCACAGTAGAGCTGAAGTTGTGAGCTGTTGGTATTATTGTAGTAGGCCTATGCCTATGTCATAATTAAAATGAAGGCTGGGCTCTAAATTAACACCAGCTGGTTACATTTCAGTTTGGCTGGTAGAAAAGACAAATAAGATGTTTGGCAAATAATACGAGCCATTGATGAAAACGGTTAATTTAGAGCCCTGACTGCAGGGCACAGTTTAGCTCATGTGATATTGTGTGCTGTTGATGTTGTATGCCGTTTAAGTCGCTTTGTATAAAAAGTATCTGCCACATGTATTGTAATGTAATGTCATGTATTGTAATGTGATGTCATGTCATGTCATGTAATGTAATGTAATGTATTTATGCTGCTGCACATTGTAGGTAGCATGACACAACAGTAGGGCTCATGTGAAGGCGTGTGCTGTTGGTATTTTACTTGCATGTCATAGTTAACTGCATGTATAGTCTACCTCATGTGAAGTCGTGTGCTGTTGGTATTTTACTTGCATGTCATAGTTAACTGCATGTATAGTCTACCTCATGTGAAGGTGTGTGCTGTTGGCATTTTACTTGCATGTCATAGTTAACTGCATGTATAGTCTACCTCATGTGAAGTCGTGTGCTGTTGGTATTTTACTTGCATGTCATAGTTAACTGCATGTATAGCCTACCTCATGTGAAGGTGTGTGATGTTGGTATTGTATATACTGTAGCTGCATGTCATAGATACCTGCAGGGTACAGTGTCAGTTCATTGTTACAGTAGATCTCATATGAAGTTGTGTGCTGTTGGTAATATACATTTCCACAGCATAGTTAACTGCATGTTACAGTAGAGCTGCTTCCAAATGTCTAGAGATGACTGCTGATGGTCTTTGGCTCTTCTTTACTGGCAAGAAATAGGCTTGTTCAGTTACTGATTAAGAGCTGATTTTTGAAGCACATGTATATGGTGTGTAATAGTGTTTTGAATTGGGCAAAATTGCATTCAAAACATGAGCATGAAGCAATATCAACAGGGGAGTCGACAGAGGGGTCAGTTGTCCTGGGCCCAGAATTGGGTCCCCACTACATTGTGTGTATTGAGTAGGGGGGCCTTTCAGATGATTTTGTCTCGGGCCCAGCAAAAAGGGTGGAGCAACCCTGAATATCAATACTGATTTTACTGCTGACTGAATAATGACCATGTCGTGTTTTCAAAGTGCATCATGTCATGTTTGAATTATCTGTTTGCAAAGTTTTAAATGTTTTTGAAGTGTTTTTGAACAGTGTTATCTGCAGAGATCATCATCATATCAGATAACGTGTGTGTGTGTGTGTGTGTGTGTGTGTGTGTGTGTGTGTGTGTGTGTGTGTGTGTGTGTGTGTGTGTGTGTGTGTGTGTGTGTGTGTGTGTGTGTGTGTGTGTGTGTGTGTGTGTGTGTGTGTGTGTGTGTGTGTGTGTGTGTGTGTGTGTGTGTGTGATGGAAGGTGATTACTGTACTGAAATGTTAGCCTATATTTGCTACATGTTCACTGCAATGTGCATTAATTCGTATTAGGTCTGAGTGTATGTTTTGTATTTGTGTATTTATGTAAGCTGTGTGAGAGTGGGTGTTTGTGTGTGTGTCTGCGTCTGTGTCTGTGTGTGTGTTTGTCTGTGTCTGTGTCTGTGTGTGTGTGCGTGTGTGTGTGTGTGTGTGTGGTGTGTGTGTGTGTGTGTGTGTGTGTGTGTGTGTGTGTGTGTGTGTGTGTGTGTGTGTGTGTGTGTGTGTGTGTGTGTGTGTGTGTGTGTGTGTGTGTCTGTGTGTGTGTGCGCGCGCGTGTGTGTGTGTGTGTGTGTGTGTGTGTGCGCGCGCGCGTGTGTGTGTGAGAGAGAGAGAGAGAGAGAGAGTAGGTGTGTTTATGTGATGCAAGACTAATTGCTGTACACAAGTGTGTGCTATACTGTATGTTTACTGCAATGTGCAATAATGTACTTGTAGGTCTTTGCATATAATTTGTATATTTGTGTATTTATGTAAGCTGTTGGACACCTTAATTTCCCTTGGGATTAATAAAAGTGCTCTACTCTACTCTACTCTACTCTACTCTACTCTACTCTACTCCACTCCACTCCACTCCACTGTATATTGAAAAAGTATTTGAGGAGTGCAGATGCAAAATCCCCGAAGTGCCTTTTCACAAAATAATCTTAATTCATTTTTTTTAATACAAAGCTATCAAAATTGCGTATTGTTGTACTTTATATATGTAATATAAGTATTTATATGTATTATCAAGTACATGCATTTAAACCAAACCAACAACGGGGTTCTCTAAAAATATAGAAGTGCAGGTCTTCAGAAATGGAGTTAGGGGGTTTTCTCATCTGAACTCTTCATTTGCTGTTCAGTGTAATAGTTAAAATACCAACATATTTAAGTGAATATTTAAGGAGTCATAGTGAGCTTGTTGATTACAAAGTACAGCATGTTGAGCTAGTTGTTGTGTTCAAGCGTTGGTGTTAATAAAGCCATAGTGAGCTTGTTGATTATAAAGTAGCCTACAATATGTTGATTACAAAGTAGCCTACAGTATGTTGATTATAAAGTAGCCTACAGCATGTTGATTATTAAGTAGCCTACAGCATGTTGACCTTGTTGATTATCAAGTAGCCTACAGCTTGTTGATTATTAAGTAGCCTACAGTATGTTGATTATTAAGTAGCCTACAGCATGTTGATTATTAAGTAGCCTATAGTATGTTGATTATTAGGTAGCCTACAGCATGTTGATTATCAAGTAGGCTACAGTATGTTGAGCTAGTTGTTGTGTTCACGCTGCCCTCATGTTATCAGGCTTGTGGTATCTGCGTCATAATAGAGGTGCCATAAAACTATAAAGGACTCCTCTATTCTAGTACTGGGACAGAGCTCAAATGTGAACTTCGGGTGGTAGCTTGAGGCTCTGGTGATATAAAATGTCTGAACTAAAAAGTCTGACTAAAATGGCGGTTAGACCTTGACTTTGGAAAGGCAAGCTGATTGGACACAGCACAGTGGAGTACCGTATATGATGGTTTTGAGGCTCTGCCTGTGCGTGACGTCAGGACATTGGAGACAGCCCTTGAGGGGCTGGTGGAGGAGATGCTGTATAGTATTCCTATTACTACAAAAATAGAAAATAAAAAATATTGTATATCCATGCAACTCAGCGGGGATGGGTCTAAAATTTTTTTTTTTTCAAATGTGAAACGCCCCCTGTCCGAGAATGCGGAAGGATTTACATTTTCATCACTAACAGGAAGAAATTGTAGAGAAAAAATGTAGAGAAAAAATATATAATTTTATTAAAAGGACATTAGAAAATAGGAAAATAGTAAATATCGTTTTTACCAGTGTATTATACATATGGCCTATCCAGGTGCGCTACAAGCCAGTACAGTGTGTTACAGAGTTCAGGGTAAGAGCTTTGTTAACAGGCTCCTGATAGGCTACTTCTTAACAATGAAGCAGCTTGTTTTGAGAGCATAACACCAACAGTGTAAACAAATGGTAAACAACTACTCTTATTTGGGTCCATAGGGTGCACTCATGTGGTCAACAATAACAGTTTAATTCTATATACGTAGTGTATTTCAAAAGACACAAGATACAGTATGTACATGTCTTTAAAGTTGCTTAAATGTGTGGGTGTACATGTGTGTGCATGTGTAGGCCTACATATGTGTGCTTATGGGACTAACCAAAGGCCTCTGATAAAAAGTGTTTTGAGGTGCTTTGTGAAGGAATAGATGTCGTTCGAGCCTTTGTCTTACTTGGGAAGTTTCGCTCGGTGTGTAATTCCAAAACAGTGATGCAGTGAGAAGAAAAAGGAGTCGCACACAGGAGCTTGATGCTATCAGTGAAACTGTATCAAAAGCCAAAAATAATGAGATTTTTTTTACATTTGGGAACACTGATGATGGGCTAGACCCGAAACGTTTGTAACCCACTTTTTGTTTTGGCTTCTCTTTATTTTCGGCTTTTAATACAGTTTCACTGAACAGCATCAAGCTCCTGTGTGCGACTCCTTTTTCTTGAGGTGCTTTGTGAACATGGCCAGTGAAGGGCCACTTTGGATATGGTGGGGTAGCTTACGTATTCCAAAGGGTGGACACAGTAATGTGGAAGGCTCTGTCACTGGGGGGTTAGGTCGCTGGTTAGGTCTATGGCTGACTTTAAAGCCACAGTATAATGTTTAGCAAATGATTAACACAGCAGCCTACATGGGGACATTTTCTGAGGTCTACACATAGTTGGTGGTTGAGACCAACTTGAAATCGGTCAAATTTGTTAAGAACAGCATACATTTTAACTCTATATGTGGTGTGTTGTTACATTTGTAGAAGTAAAAGAGAAGTGTTCTGTGTTCTCTTTTTAACCCTTTGCTGTGTGAATGTGTGCTTGACAGCAGGGCTAATTCTTCTGCTATTGATATTGCACACAGTTAGTTACATAAAATGGAGGCCACAGTAGTAGATCTCATGTGAGGTTGTGTGCTGTTGATATTAGTATATAGACTTGCTCATAGGTAACTGTATGTTGTGTGCTGTTGATATTAGTATATAGACTTGCTCATAGGTAACTGTATGTTGTGTGCTGTTGATATTAGTATATAGACTTGCTCATAGGTAACTGTATGTTGTGTGCTGTTGATATTATATAGACTTGCTCATAGGTAACTGTATGTTGTGTGCTGTTGATATTAGTATATAGACTTGCTCATAGGTAACTGTATGTTGTGTGCTGTTGAGATTATATAGACTTGCTCATAGGTAACTGTATGTTGCTCATAGGTAACTGTATGTTGTGTGGTGTTTATATTAGTATATACAGTATATCACGAAAGTGAATACACCCCTCACAGTTTTGCAGATTTTTGAGTATATCCTTTCATAGGAGAGCATTACAGAAATGTCACTTTGACACAATGATTAGTGACCTTTTAGCAACATATTTAACCACTTAAATTTCTTGTTCACTCAGAAAAAAACTAAATGCAGCCATGAATGTTTGAACATGTACTCACAAAAGTGAGTACACCCCAGATTAAAATCCGGTAGAGAAGGGGCTGTGTTGGCTCGAATCGTCTCGAATTGAAACGAAATGAAAAGGGATGAAAAGGGAGGTCATCAGTGTGCGTTTCAACCTTTCTTTGCATTGAACTTTTACATTTTGAGTCTGCATCTGCCTTAAATAGATTGGTGTGAGATTTGAATGCAATCCTATGGAGAATATCAGGATCTGCTTCAGTAGTCACAGGTCATGTTGACATGCATGTTTCTTTTAGGTATAATTCAGATTACCAATGTCCAGAGCATTCATGCATCCCCAAACCATGTCAGTCCCACTACCATGCTTGGCTTTTGATAGGATACACTGTTTTTGTAAAACTCACTTGTTTACCACCACACATGCTTGACACCATCTAAAGTATATTTGTTTATCTTGGTCTCTTCAGATCACGACATGGTTCCAGTCATCCATATCCTTGGTCTGTTCATCTCTCTTGAGACCAAGATAAACAAATTTGCTTTAGATGGTGTCAAGCATGTGTGGTGGTAAACAAGTGAGTTTTACAAAAAAGGTGTATCCTCTCCATAGCCAAGCATGGTAGTGGGACTGACATGGTTTGGGGATGCATGAATGCTGTCAACATTGGCAATCTGAAATACACCTAAAAGAAACATGCATGTCATCATGCACTGTGACTACTGAAGCAGATCCTGATATTCTCCATAGGATTGCATTCAAATCTCACACCAATCTATTTAAGCCAGATGCAGACTCAAAATGTAAAAGTTCAATGCAAAGAAAGGTTGAAATGCACACTGATGACCTCCCTTTTCATTTCGTTTCAATTCGAGACGATTCGAGCCAACACAGCCCCTTCCCTACCGGATTTTAATCTGGGGTGTACTCACTTTTGTGAGTACATGTTCAAACATTCATGGCTGTATTTAGTTTTTTTTCTGAGTGAACAAGAAATTTAAGCGGTTAAATATGTTGCTAAAAGGTCACTAATCATTGTGTCAAAGTGACATTTCTGTAATGCTTTCCTATGAAAAGATATACTCAAAAATCTGCAAAACTGTGAGGGGTGTATTCACTTTCGTGATATACTGTAGACTGGCTCATAGGTAACTGTACTGTATGTTGTGTGCTGTTGATATTATATAGAATTGCATGTCTTAGGTAACTGTAAGCTAAATTACATTAGATCTAATGTGAAAGTGTGTGCTGCTGTTGATATAGAAGCTTGCATGTCATCGGTAACTGTATATATATATATATACACACATATATCTGATGTGAGGTTGTGTGTTGTTGATGTATGCCAGGCCTTGAATTTCGTCATTTTAGGGACAAGGCCACTTGGCCTTTTGAGTTGTCAATTTTTGAAGGTCCCTAAGGCGGTGTTGGTGTTCCTCCCCCAAGAAAATGTGTGTTTCTTAGATGCACTTTCATGCATTTCAATGCATTTTAATCAATTGGTGTCCGTCTTAATGCTAAACCGCAAAACTTGGTCAGAGAGGGCACCAAGACCAGTCTGGCCTTATGGCAGATATTTTTTTCAAGGGCACAAGGCCAAAGTGGGAGGGCACGAGGACCATGGCCCTCACGAAATTCCTGACCTGCTGTATGCATGCAGTCCCATATTGGGTCCAACTCTATCCAGAATCCATCATCTCCTTTTGCTTGTGGCCTTGTCATGCGATGCAAGACCTCATTGAAGATAGAAATGTTATTCAATATCTCACTGAAGCTCAATACATTTTCTTATTAGCAACCAGGTTCATGAATATGAGAAAGCCTCCTACAGTAGAAGTTTATCTGCCTACTGTATGCTGACAGCTCAGAGACTTTATTGTTTTCTCCACAGAGGAAGGGCGTCACAGGACTCAAGATATCAGGCTTGATCACTGGCTCCTCTTTCTTAGTCAAGTCAAGTCAAGTCGGTTTTATTGTTAATGTCTTTACATGCACTGGTCATACAAATAATTTAAATGATGTTTCTTACTTTCCCATACAGACAGGGACAGTCATAGACAGTAGGTGTGGACATAGACAATTAGACTGCAGCTGCAGTGGTAGGAAGCAAAGTATTTGAGCAAATTAAAATAAGGGGTAACACTTTAGAATAACAGTCCCTTAAAAGCTTTATTAACACATTATAATTAATGAACTAAGTATTAACAAAGCATTTACACATGTTTGTAAATGGATACAAACCACTACAGCTGCACATCAAAGTGGGAATCGGCTCCTCCAGGATGTTTGATGTGTGTTTTTGTCTGCCCAGCACTTCTATATTTAGTGTTTAGCTTCCGTCTCTTTTGCTCTTTGTCTAGGACTGTTGAGGCTGTGCGCTGCATATTCTGTGTTAACATACTATTTCCCACTCATATACAAAATCTTTCTTTGATAATTAGTTAATTGTTTACAACATGTTTATACATTTTTTGCAAGACTGTTCTATTCTAAAGTGTTACCAAATAATAAGGTATGTAGTATGTAAAGTATGTATATATTCAGTGTTTGTGTCTATAGCACAGTACAAACAGGCCTACACACTGCTGAATCAATAGGCTGTACTACTGATAGACTACACTATACAGGAACACATAACACAAATAGCAAGACACACTACTGATTCAATAGACCTAAACACTACTGATTCAATAGGCCTACACACTACTGATTCAATAGGCCTGCACACTACTGATTCAATAAGCCTACATACTACTGATTCAAGGTGTACGGCAGACTACACTATACAAGAGCACATAACACAAATAGCCCTAGACACTACTGATTCAATAGGCCTCGATACTACTGGTTCTGTTTAAATAAATAGGCAGCTCTGAGCATTATATATCTATTCTAAATCTGTTGTCTTTCCTGTTGGCTCCTCTCCAGCTAATGAAGTGTTTATATCTAGTTTCTGAGACTTTGATTTTTACAGGTTTCTACCAATACAGGCAGTGAGATGTGTCCATTCAAAGTGCTAAGCTAACACATGTAAAATAACCGTATTCATGTTGTGAGACGGCTCTTGCTTGGTGGAATCCAATTAATGTTTAACTCGGTGTAGCAATAAAACACTGAACAGTAATGCAACAAGAAATAGTGTCAATGTAGCTAATCTCTAGATATTTAAATACATTGATACTTAAATACACCTACCTGACACAACTCTTGGGATGCTGTTTTTATAGGATTTAACCTGCAGTACACAAAACATTCATTGTCAGGGGACATTGAAAGTGTGAAAACGGTTTTTATAAATGACATTGCATCTACTCCAATACTCAATCTGGCTTCTCATTATGTGTGTCCTGACCAGGTAAAGAGGTGAGGTGCTGCCATCTAGTGGAGGAAAGGGTCAGTACGGGCTCTTCAGGATGAGTTCCCCTGGCAACCAGGAGTGCCAGCTGGGACAGAAACCGACGGCTAAACCTCACAGGTACCTCAAACTCTAAAACAATTTAATTCCATTTAGTACTCTGTCAAGTAGCTTCTCATGTAAATGTTGCCAGTGCTGAAATCTACTGTACCTTTCCTGTGACATTCTGTAGCCGTGGTGTAATGGTTAGGGAGTTGGACTTTGCATCACAGGGTTGCAGGTTCAATCCCAATCCTTTTCATTCCCCTCATGGCTGAAGTGCCCAGTGTTCCAGGGACTGTAACCAATACCCTGTAATATCTGTAAGTCACTGTGGATGAAAGCATCAGCTAAGTGTGATGTAAAAGAGTGAGTTTTGCCTTTGATGCATCACTCTACATAGGCCTACATACACACCCCTGATCCTGTTATAACCTTATTGTCAAAAATGGTAATTACCATGTCGTAATCTGTTACTTATGATGGAAATGTCATAATGCATACTGCCATTATGTTGTTAAGTTTTTCTTGGCACTGCCATCTGCATGACAGGGCTACACATTCTTTTTTGTTTCATAGTGCCATGGAGAAGAGACCACGGTCTCCTACACAGAGCTGTGTGTCCATGAGGAGTGACAAGTCCAAGGACTACCCACCCCAGTTTAAAGAGGCTGAGGCTTGCCCAGAGCTAAGGTATGTTAAACCCAATACATCTCAGTGATGAGTTTATTTTCCAATCTGTAGATTGGGAACATATTACACCTTTGCATCATTGCAACATTCATTTAAAAGATGTATACTAGTTTCACAGACTAAATGTAACCAAATCAACATGACCCAACACCCCCACTCTGAATCTGTTTTAAATATTGTTTTCTGTTTCATAGTGTCATGGAGAAGAGACCAGGGTCACCTACAGAGAGCTGTGTGACCATGAGGAGTGACTGGTCAAAGGGTGACCCACCCCTGTTCAAAGATGCTGAGGCTTGCCCAGAGCTCAGGTATGTTAAACACAAACAGTCCCAGTGATGAGTTTATTTACCAATATGCTGATTGAGAACATTTTAACTCCCGCATTTTAACATTTTAACAACCGCAGCTTCCTTGAAACATTCATTTGGCGAACTCTAGTAGTCCCAGTACCTAAATGTTCTACATTTGAAGTGCTCTGAATGTTAATGTTTTAACATTGTGTTCTGTAGTGTCATGGAGAAGAGACCAGGGTCACCTACAGAGAGCTGTGTGACCATGAGGAGTGACAAGTCCAAGGGCCACCCACCTGAGTTCAAAGATGCTGAGGCTTGCCCAGAGCTAAGGTATTTCTGCACCACCTCCTTGGTTGTTTCTTCGTTAGTGCTTTCAAATTGTACATGACAGAGCATCATCATGACCAGTTTATGGAAATCAACATGTTAAATGGACATGGAAATGGAAATGGACAATGGAAAAATTGTGATTTTACTTGATCTCGCTGCTGCTTTTGACACTGTTGACCACAACATTTTAATTTCCCGTCTTGAAAACTGCGTTGGAATCAGAGGCACTGCCCTTGAATGGTTTAAATCCTACCTGGCCAATAGAACGTTCTCAGTCTGCATGGGGGACTCGGTATCCTCCCCTGCACACCTCTCCTGTGGCGTTCTGCAAAGCTCGATTATGGCTCCTCTACTCTTCTCTCTGTACATGCTTCCCCTGGGATCTATTCTCAGAAAGTATAATGTTTCCTTTCACTGCTATGCCGATGATACCCAGATCTACATGCCCCTAAAACATGATGACCCTATTGCTTTTAAAAAGCTTTTAAACTGCCTTGAAGACATAAAGGCATGCATGGCCCTAAACTTTCTTAGTTCTAATGAAAGTAAAACTGAGGTCATAGTCTTCTGGCCCAGCACTAGCGCTCCCCCCCTCAAAGACCTAGGCCCACTCAAACCCAATGTGAAAGACACAGCCAAAAACCTTGGTGTGACGTTAGATTCATTTTTTTAACATGGACAAGCTGATTAATTTGGTTGTGAAATCTAGTTTTTATCAATTAACCCTCTGAGGTCTAAGGCCTTTCAGAGGCTTTTAGGCTGCTTGCACCACCCTAACATTTTCAAGTATTTTCAACTAACAGTAAGCATCTATGCAGAAGTGGAATATATGGTTGTATTCTGAAAAGCCTGACAAGAAATAATCTGAAAGAAAATTGGATGTCATACAAACATGTTTTATTTAAATTGAGTATAAACACAACTGTACAAAAAAACAGGTTTCAGAGGTCTTCAAAAAGTGCAAGGAAACACACAATAAATATATCTAGCCAAGACTTTTGAAGTTTGAATCTTGTAAACAAATGTGTTGGCTGCATAAAAGTAAAAAGGGCATTTAGAAATGTTTTGTTGTTTTCATACAAAATGCAAAAAAGAAAGGCTATGTCATGCCACTGCCTGTCTCATTTGAATACTAATGAGATAGGTGAGAAAAAACCTCTACTGGCCCACACCCCCCTGTCAATCTCCATGTGCTCTGATAGCACACACCCCTGTCACTCTCTTTGTCCTGTGGCAGGACACTGTGTTTTGCCTAGCTGAAAGGGGCGTGTTGTCACCTCTGAATAGCCACTCAAGCACCGGTACTTTACATGTGAATAGCTATAGGTGTGGCTGCTACAGGCAGAGAGTACAGAATATTCAAAGATTTCTTTTCACTTTCTTTAAATTGGGCCAGCTATATAATTTATTTCATATATATATATATATTTGAAATCTGGAAGGTCTGAGGTTTCTAATGGTGTGACTTATATGTTTAAAACTCACAGAGTTACAGATTTGTTTTTGGAGACATGTCAAATTGCCCTCTGGAGGGCACTCAGACCTCTGAGTGTTAAGAGCGGGACTGCTACTTTTTAGTTTTGTATCAATTAAGGGTTTTATCCAAATTTCAATTCAATTTCAATTCTTTATTTACATCAGACTCAAAGTGCACGGTCCATATCAAGACTACAGTCAAAAAATTACATAGAGAAGTTAAGACAAAGAAAAATAAAAGAATAAAATGAAAGATGGGAACACATCCATCAAACAAATAGCTACAGTGCCGCCTAAGCTTGGAGGAGAACCTCACAGAACACTTTACTGGACTCACTAGGGTTTGAATAATGCTGTTTTGAGACCAGTCCAATCTACACATGAACTTATAAATAACATTTCTCAAGACTGCATCACACCCAGGCACACTGGAGTACAAGGAGGTAGCTAGCACTGGTCCATCTTGGTAGCTTCATCAACAGTCTCATAGTGTCATTATATGTTACTGTCAGCAAGTAACATGTTGGCCTGGGCATATAATTTACGTTGTTGACGATAAGATTCCCAGGTCAGTTGACCAAGGCCTTCTAGTGGTGCTCCCTTCCAGATTGAATAGTAGAGGAGCCAGAGCCTTTGCGGTCATAGGCCCACAACTCTGGGACAAGCTCCCACCCCACATACGTTCAGCCCCATCCCTATCGGTTTTTAAAAACATCTTAAGACACATTTTCATGCCTTAGCTTTCAACTCTTTATAACTTCCTATTTTTTATTTATTTATTTATTTATTTTATCATTAGTAGTATTTTGTATCTATTGATTTACTTATTGTTTGCCCTTCTTTTAATTTGTTACATGAGCCCTCTGTAGTCTTAGCATATTTATTTGCAGCCTCTTTTTTTCCAGACACTTCTTGTATATATGCATTTTCTATTGGTTTTTATATTGTTCTTAAGTGCTTCATTTTTTAATTCAAAGATTACACTGTTTCTATGTTTATTTTTATATTTTGTCAAAATTGAGTTTAGACTGAAAATAGTCTTCTTTACACCTCTTTTGTCTTGTGACAGTCGTATGGTCAAAATGTGTCCTGTTTTAGAGATATTGGCATGATAAAGTTGCAGTAAGTAGACTATCCAATCTAATCTAATCTAATCTAATCTAATCTAATCGAATCTAATCTAATCTAATCTAATCTAATCTAATCTAATCTAATCTAATCTAATCTATCCAATCTAACGCCAAGTCTTTGAAGGCATTTTACTCAGTGTCACTGTTGGCGTAGTTACTGCACTTCATTATTGAGACAGACCCAGTGGCGTGGACAAATATTTTGGGAGGCAGGTGCTCGAGGTGAGCGGGGGGCATGCAGAACTTCAAACTGCTTTACTAGGCTATAGATTCTAAATATTGTAGTGCCGAGACCCCCTGGACTGAACTCTGTGTCAGATTCCCCCATTTTATTCCCTCTCTGTCTGTGTCTGTATGTGTGTGAATGTGTGAATGTGCGTGTGTCTGTGTCTGTATGTGTGTGAATGTGCGTGTGTCTGTGTCTGTATGTGTGTGAATGTGTGAACGTGTGTTGATGTCTGTGTCTGTATGTGTGTGAATGTGTGAACGTGTGTTGATGTCTGTGTCTGTGTGAATGTGTGTTGATGTCTGTGTCTATGTGTGTGTGAATGTGTGTTTATGTCTGTGTCTATGTGTGTGTGAATGTGTGAATGTGAGTTCATGTCTGTGTCTATGTGTGTGTGAATGTGTGAATGTGCGTTTATGTCTGTGTCTGTATGTGTGTGAATGTGTGAACGTGTGTTGATGTCTGTGTCTGTATGTGTGTGAATGTGTGAACGTGAGTTCATGTCTGTGTCTGTATGTGTGTGAATGTGTGAACGTGAGTTCATGTCTGTTTCTGTATGTGTTTAAATGTGTGAATGTGCGTTCATGTCTGTGTCTATGTGTCTGTGAATGTGTGAATGTGTGTTTATGCCTGTGCGTGTGAATGTTGTTTCTCACTCCCTTGTGAGTCTTCTAGAATTCTAGAGTGTGCCAAACAGTTTTGGGATGGGTTTTGATTGGGTGGATGTGTCTGGGCGGGAACAATTAGGGGATTAGATAGGACATATATTGATAAGGGGTGGGGTATTTGAAAAGTGTAAGACGTTCACTAAGTTTTAATCAGAGCTGAGGAGAACTTAATAGAAGGCAGATATGTTGAAAGGTAGTGTGTAAAATTATTTTAATTTAGTGTTTGCTATTTTCTGGGGGACACCTCTTATTGCCCTGTAGAAGACTGTGGAAGGCAAACTACATCTGCTGCCTCCGTTGTCATCCTTTGAAGTGGCTACAGCTCCGCAATACAATACTATATCAGGGCATTGTTTTCACATACTTTTGATGATCAAGAATTTGTGGATAATCATGTCAACATGAACCACAGTACATATATTGTGTCCAGGGCTCTAGACCAGGGGTGTCTCATTTTGGACCGGGGGCCGCATACAATCCATGTGGACCTCAAGCGGGCCGCATTAGTAACATCATCGCAAAAAAAAAAAAAAAAAAAAAAAAAAAAAACGTAAAGCAGAGGATAAGTGTTCAGTACTATGACGCTTTAAGTGTGTTGAATATGTAGAAAGCAATGCAATACTGATAATCCTATGCAAAATTTCCTTGACTTCATTCATTATACACACTAATTAAATATGGGACAGTTCATTTTGGCAGGGGGTCTGGGGGTTTTCCCCCAGAAAATGTTGTATTTCTTATATGTAATTTTCTGCATTTTCACGCATTCTAACATCCTGTTTCCAGTTTGAGCTTAATAGGAACAAATACAAATGCAATTATATTTATTATTTAATCACAACCAATATCAATACAATACGAATAAGAAGTATTAACATTTTATCTCTATATATGAGGTCTATAATATATGAGCTTTATCAAATGCCTGTTACAGTACAAATTCACTATTTATAATAGAAGTGTGATGTGCACTTTACTACATATATACAGTTTAACCCTATTCAGACTGGGCTTTTTTGGCATTCCTGGGCCTGGGGGGGGGCTCTTTTGACCCCCCCCCCCTCATAACTCATGAACGGAATACAGTATGACTACGAAACTTGGGGGAGATGATCTACATATGGACATCTATGAATGATATAATTTTTGTGTAATTATCTGGTATTATGACGTCATTATGACATCATTATCTTATTATGCCCAAAATCTCGCCATAATGGATTTTCCAACAAATTCAGGTAATGCACTTAAATTTTTAGGATTTTATGCTTCAAACCACTTAAATGTTCACAAAGTGCTAATGGAAATAACAAAAAAATATGAAAATATATGGCGTCATAGATATGGTAAAGTGATTTTCAGTCAGACATACCTGTCAGAAAACCGTTGCCATGGCAACGGCAAAAATGATAAACCTAATCTTTCGGTACCTACCTGTAGCCAACTAAATGTTAGGAAAAGTCACAAAGTTTCGTAGTCATAGCTTAAGTCGTTAAGGAATTATACAACATCAAAGTTGGTGCGGGCACTTTTAGCCCCCCCCCAGTCTGGATAGGGTTAACAGAGGGACCATTGGGTTAATGTCATGCAGGTCTCGATTTTGCCCCGAGGGCCGTAATTGTGCATTTCAGTTATTTCATTAAAAAAAAACATTTAAAAAAAAAAAATTTTTTTTTTATACATGCGGTCCGCGGGCCGTATGTTTGACACCCCTGCTCTAGACGTTAATGTTACTAGCCAAACACAAACACACTAATGGGTCAAAGTGACTGGTAAGTTTTATTTTCTACCAGCCAAACTGAAGCTTCACCAGCATTTGGCCGGATTGTGGGTGTTAATTTAGATTATGTCAAAAAATTTGCTTTGAAAGGGTGCATTTTTGTCAAGTAAGGCAAAGAGGCAGGAGCTTTAGCACCACACCCCTATCTTTTTTAAGTATTTTTTGGGGCTTTTTGGCCTTTATTATTATAGGACAGTGTGAGAGTAGACCCTATCTGTGCATGCCTGTGGACATCTAACCAACTCTACGATCGCCTTCATTACACACCTCACTTCCCCATGTATAGGCAACATTGGGGATCTCATATCCTACTGGACCCTGTATCAGATGAGGTGGAAGTAGAGTAAAGCTGATGTTCAAATGTTCAAAATCCCTGCGTAAAACGGAATATCATTGTTAAAGTACAAGGCCAGTATTTTGCCATTGGGGCCTTAATTATGGTGTGTCATGCACTGTTACATACCTGTAGTACTTTTGTTTCATTTGAAGATAGTGGGTCTTGAGATTTCCACAAACCGCCATACAACAGCAGTCAGAGGGGCACGGACACTAAATCCATTGCAGACGCTAATCAGTGTTTTCTTAATATTTACATTGTAATACAATTCTGTTGCCATCCAGTTTCAGAGTTTAAATCTCCCTGTGTTTATATCTGTGTACAAATAAAAACTGTATCTCGACAATCAGAAGTGACGTCATATCTGGGCTCACTCATTCACTGACAGGGAGCTTTGATAGGTTTGCAGAACAGCAGTGAGGTGTGAGTTGTGTAGAAGGTCATTGTGATCTGTCCATAGGCATGCACAGAGAGGGGCGACGTGGTGCTAAAGCACCTGCCCCTTTGCCTTACTTGACAAAAATACACCTTTTTAAAGCTCCTTTTTTCACACAATGTATACACTGTGGTTCATGTTGACAAGATTATCCATCATGTTAATTAGTGATGGTAAAAGAGATCAGAGTGTGACAGTTGTGCGATAGGTTACAATTCTAACGGCTTACTGTATGTTTCATCCTTTATCTCCAGAGAGCAAGAGAGGACATGTAAACAAGACACCAGTGGTCCAGATAAGCAACAGGATTTACCTCATATTTTTGAGGTAAGACGTTCTGGGTGGTAAGCTTGTATATAAGGTTTTATTCCATGTTCAAACATGAAGCAACTGAGCTGAAATGTAGTCAACAGTGGTTTGTATGGACCAATATACAAATAAATATGTGCCGACTATTACAGACATCAATGTGCTCCCAGAGAAAACACATTAAAATATGCCATGGAGTGTGCTATGCTTTTATTAACTTGTTAATTTGGTTTATTTTTCTGTGGTTACTGTGCGATTTGATGATTGCCATTCCTTGTTGCCAAACCCAGCCAACCAACAGGGCAGGGCAGCAGGGCAAATGGGAAGAGTAAAGGCCATGTGTCGTCAGGTTACTAAAACAGATCAAGCAGTCAGGTCTTTGCAGGTCGATCACTCGTAGGCAGAGAGGCTTCAAGTTTACTGATCTGAAATGCTGCAAGCTTTTCCAATGACAGACCTTTCAGATTGAGCGAAGAGAAGACACCAGAGCAGCACAGATGGGATGCTTTTATGTTTAATCAAGTGCACAACATGTTAGGGACTAACCAGATTCAGTGTCTTCTCTTCATTCAAGATTACCTCTCTCCCTCCCGTTTATGCACCAGATGAAAAAGCAGAAGCGTGTGGAACCACTTTTGTGTAAACCTTTAGGATTATCACATAACATAAAAGTAAATGCATCTGAACTGTCATGTGCCCTTTAGGTGCTCGAGGAGAAGATCGTCACCTTTTTAAAGAATGAGCTACAGAGATTGAAGCAGATTCTTAGTCCAGACTACAAAGAAAACATTGAGAATAAAGCAGAGGATGTGAGTGATGCCAGAGATGGAGCTCTCAAGATGGCACTGCACTTTCTCCGTAAGATGGAGCACCAGGACCTTGCAGATGAACTGAATGACAGTAAGAATGATTTTGTCTTTTCTGGCGATTGCATTTCAGAGAGGTCAAATGAATTGTTATGTATTTTTTCTTATTTATTTATTTATTTATTTATTTATTAAATGTCCTCTTATATTGTTTCTGTGTTTTTTGTTTGTTTTCACAATAGACGAGATGAATGTAGGTTGTCGGAAGGATTTAAAAAGAAATCTCAAGAACAAGTACCAGAGTGTGTTCGAAGGGATAGCCAAACAGGGAAGTTCTGTTCTGCTGGAAAAAATCTACACAGATCTCTACATCACTGAGGGAGAAAGTGGGAAAGTCAATGAGGAGCATGAGGTCAGGCAGATTGAGTACAGATCCAAGAAACCAGCTGAACAGGACAGACCAATCAAATGCGTTGACATCTTCAAGCCTTCATCAATTCAGAACAAGCCAATCAGAAGAGTTCTCACAAAGGGGGTGGCTGGCATCGGCAAAACTATCTCTGTGCAAAAGTACGTCCTGGACTGGGCTGAAGGAAATGACAACCAAGAGATCAATTTCATCTTCCCACTGTGCTTTCGGGAGCTTAACATCATGAAAGAAAATGAGTATTCTTTAATGGATCTTCTTCACCACTTCTTTCCAGAGCTAAAGGAATTCAAATATTTCAACCAGAAAAAGTATCAAGTGCTGTTTGTCCTTGATGGTCTGGATGAGTGTCGACTTCAACTTGAATTTCAGGGAAATGAGAGTTTGACTGACATGCGAGCTGTCAAATCATTGGATGTCATCTTGACAAATCTCATCAAGGGTAATCTGTTTCCCTCTGCTCTACTATGGATAACCTCTCGACCAGCAGCAGCCGGCAGAATCCCTCCTGAGTGTGTTGATCTGGTGACAGAAGTGCAAGGGTTCAATGACTCCCAAAAGGAAGAGTATTTCAGGAAGAGGATCAGTGATGAAAGCTGTGCAAGCAGAATCATTTCACACATTAAATCATCCAGGAGCCTCCACATCATGTGCCACATACCTGTGTTCTGCTGGATTGCTGCTATGGTTCTTCAGGAGATTTATTCCACAGGACACACACAGATACCAAAGACTTTGACAGAGATGTACACATTTTTCCTCATGTTTCAAACTAGACAGAGAAGCGCCAAATTTGACAATCTCCAAGACCCTGAGCCACAATGGAACCAAGAGCTAATCATGCGTCTTGGAAAGCTGGCCTATGAACAGTTAGAGAAGGGCAACCTGATCTTTTATGAAGAAGACCTCAGAGAATGTGACATTGATGTCAAAGAGGCAACAATATGCTCTGGGATGTGCACTCAGATCTTCAGAGAAGAATCCGGCATCTTTCTAGGAACAGTGTTCTGCTTTGTGCATCTCAGTATCCAGGAGTATCTTGCCGCTCTTTATGCATTTCTGATGATGGCGAATGAAGGTAATGACGTAATATCCCTACAGCGTGCCCATCTAAAAACAGAGTCCATGACCATCTTGCAGGAGAGTGCTGTGGACAAAGCTTTGGCCTATGATGATGGACGATTTGACCTCTTCCTTCGCTTCCTTTTTGGCCTCTCCCTGGAGTCAAATCAGACTCTCCTGCATGGTCTGGTGAGTAGAAGACAAGTAGGCTTTATGGACAAGATCAGGGCGTTTTTTGGCCAGGCTGGCAATGATAAACCAAGCCAGTACATTAAGGATAAGATCAGGGAGGCCCCTTCCTCAGAAAGGATGATCAACCTCTTCCACTGTCTGAATGAACTCAATGACCACTCCTTAGTGGAGGAGATCCAGAGCTTCCTTAGTGCAGGGACACTTTCTGAAGCCCAGCTCTCACCTGGCCAGTGGTCAGCTCTAGTGTTTGTGCTGCTGACATCAGACCAGAATCTGGATGTGTTTGACCTGAAGAAGTTCATCAGGTCTGATGAAGCTCTCCTGAGGCTGAAGCCAGTAGTGGAGGAATCCAACACAACCCTGTAAGTAAAACATAAATCTATCAGATGTACTAAATTAGCTTTATAGCTAACTCTGTTACAAGAACTGTCTTGCACATGGCCCCTGTCAAATAAATTAATAGATTAAACTAAACTAAGTCTAATGACTGGTTGAACAAATGATTACTTCTGTTTTGTTGAGTACATTTGGCACAACATTAGCATGCAGTACATACAGCATCACAATGCTTTTATTATGTCTTCTAGTTACTGGTGGTCTTTTCCCCTTCAGGCTTGATAGCTGTGGACTCACCTCACAGAGCTGCACAACACTAGCGTCCATCCTCTGCAGAGAATCATCAAAGCTCAGAAAACTGGTTCTCAGTGGCAACTGCATCGAAGATATTGGAGTCAACAATCTGTGCAGTGGCCTGAAGAACCCAATCTGTGCCCTGGAGACTCTGAGGTTAGGTCTTGACTAGGTTCATTTGGTCCCTTACAGGTTATTTTTTATCTTGCTTTCTCTCTCTATCTTGGACCCTCATTTGCCCTTTCTCCCTCTTTTTAGGACTGAGTGACTGATTACTGACACTGAGATTGCATGCACGCAGGCCCGCCGACAGGGGGGGACAAAGGACTTTTTGTCCCAGGCCCTGGACTAGGGGGGCCCATAACTGGGCCCCCATGACGTTGGGATTAATTATTATATGGTCATTTCAAAAATGTGTTGATTTAGGGAAGAAATGTGCTTTATTTGCATTCAAACAATGACTTGTAGATATTTGCCTTCATTGCCCTTGAAAAAAACGGCCAATAACCCCCTATCACCCCTATTCCAAAATGGTTTGGTCTTTCTAGAAAAAAAGACGACATCATTCGATAAGTGGTCAGTGCGCGAGCCAATTAGTCAACAACATGCACAAGTCAGGAGCGCTGAAAAGGAAAGAAAGGCGAAAAAGAGATGAAGAAGCCAAAAGCCTGAGGGGTTCTCTACATAAATATTTCAGAAAAGACTCGGGTGATGCAGCAGGTACCAGTAAAAGCAGCTGTGCAGCAGATCCAGGTAAGACACGGCCAACTTTTTCCAGTCCCGTCGTCAAGTAGCCTAACACTGACACAGGAGGCCGTGAGCAAGACACACGGAGATCAATCAGACAGAGAGGGGGCACTGAATAATTTGATTACCACAACGGCTTAATTACACTGTGTTGCTTACGCCTATAGCCTATCTAATAGAATCTATGAATATGCGCATTTTAGCCTACTCCGCAAATATGATTCCAAATCAAATGTTTCAGGCAGGGACGCGCACACGGATGAACACAATAGAAAACGGACATTGTATTATTTCCTAACCAGAACAGCTTAATAACATTGTGCTTCAAATCTGACTGTCAGTTAAGAATAAAATGCATATGAGCCCACACAATCATACCAGAGATTCTAGGAGTAGCCTATTATAATCTCTGGTTGTGTGGGATAATGCCTCGGGCGCACGTTTGCCAGGAGAAGGACAACCAACTTTTTAAACAGCGCTATGCAACGCTATTGCTAAATCTCCGCTTAGCACAGATGCTAACAAATTATCAACCTGTTAACTTTGTGAGGAGAAATAGGCCTACAGTGTAGATTCGTTGTGCATAGTTTTCTGTAAATTGACATATTCCTGTGTTAGGCTACTCCTGCTGTGGGAGGCTTTGATGAGGGAGGGAGCACAGCAGCACACTGTGTGTTCCTGTTCACTTGCTCTCTGTCACGTCACTTGAGGTCAGTTTAGCAAACGGTGACTCCTTCTCAGTCATAGTTTTGATGTGCAAGCCTTCAAATTGCCAAATTACACTCAGGCTACACTTCTGTTATTAATAGGAATGAGAATCATATCTATTGTTTCTTTACATATCTTGTTTCTTTACAAAAAAATGTAGGCTGGACTGCATGGGTAGAACAGAGTTATGTTTTCAGAATGGTAAAACTGTTAAGGGTTTTTTTTTGGCGGGGGGTGGGGGGTGGGGGTGGTGTAGGTGTCGGTGTCGGTGGAAGGGGGGCCCAATCAGAGATTTTTGTCCCGGGCCCAGCCAAATCTGTCAGCGGCCCTGCATGCACACATACTTGACAACACTCACCATGGATCCCCTAGACATTTGGCCATTTAAAAATAAGAAATCTTTAGGGCTGGGAATCGATCCGAATTCCCTAGATCGATTCGATTTCAATTCACAAGGTCACGATCCGATTCGATCCACGATTCGATTCGATATCGATCTATTTACAGACATAATGGAAATAAATACTGTCCAATAGACAAAACGGCCCCATGTGTTGGTGATTGTATCAGGACAAGCCTGCTTCACTTGACAAGGCAAGGGTACATGTGACTGCAGCCAGTAAGTGTATTTTGCTACGTCTTTACTAATTGTGTTCTGTAAAAGAAATTGTCAATTGTGTGTATGTGTGTTCATGCTCTAGTAAAGTCAGCTGTAGTATTGGGAAGGCGTCAGGTGAGCAATTATCAGGGCCACACCCACAGAAACTAGGTATTGTTTTTCTAATTGCTGGGGGCAGTGCTCATTGAGTGGCACATACGCCCATATTAGGAAAGTAAGTGCGCTTCCAGCGGCAGCTGGGTAGCGGCAGCCCTCCTCGTGCTAAGACCGACGAGTGACAAGACAAGCAACTCTACCTGTGCAACTCCAAGACCGACGAGTGACAAGACAAGCAACTCTACCTGTGCAACTCCAAGACCGACGAGTGACAAGACAAGCAACTCTACCTGTGCAACTCCAAGACCGACGAGTGACAAGACAAGCAACTCTACCTGTGCAACTCCAAGACCGACGAGTGACAAGACAAGCAACTCTACCTGTGCAACTCCAAGACCGACGAGTGACAAGACAAGCAACTCTACCTGTGCAACTCCAAGACCGACGAGTGACAAGACAAGCAACTCTACCTGTGCAACTCCAAGACCGACGAGTGACAAGACAAGCAACTCTACCTGTGCAACTCCACCGAAGCAACGACACGTAAGGCACATTTTATCTCACTGCTGACCTACATCGACAATGTGTTTCCAGAGAATCCCAGTGATCTGCAGAAGGCGCAGGCCTTTCAAACTCTCCAACCAACGCAGAAACCTGGCCAACCTTCAGCCACTACAACCGAAAACAACTTCAATCACCTCCTTCACTGTTGGTCTCTGGAACTGCCAGTCAGCTGTCAACAAAGCAGACTTTATCTCTGCTTATGCTAGTAGTCTCTCTGTTGACCTGTTGGCACTAACAGAAACCTGGTTGAAGCCTGAAAACACAGCCACTCCAGCAGCACTCTCAGCTAACTACTCATTTTCACACACCAGTCGGCTGAAGAAAAGAGGAGGCGGAACAGGGATCCTTATCAACAAGCATTGGAGCTATGCCCCCCTGCTGCCTGCCAACAACTACAGCTGCCTGGAATACCATGCAATCAAAGTCACAGCCCTAATCAAGGTGTCTGTACTTGTGATCTACCGTCCCCCAGGAACACTGGGCGACTTTATTGACGAATTGGATACGCTGATCTCCTCCATCACGGACCTAGGCGGCCCCCTACTTGTCCTCGGCGACTTCAACATAAATCTAGAGAAGCCGTACGCCACAGACTTCAAGGCCCTGATGAACTCATTTGACATTCAACTAGCCAGCTGCCCCCCGACACACAAGAGTGGTAACCAGCTCGACCTGATCATGACTAAGGACTGCCAAGCGGACAACATCAAGGTAACACCAATGCATGTTTCAGACCACTTTTTCCTCCATTTCACCACCTCCCTACCCGACCCTACACCCACCCCCCCTCCCTTGGTCACATATAGGCGGAATCTACGCAACCTGTCACGCACTAGCTTTGCATCAGTGGTGGCAGATGCCTTGCCCTCAGCAAGCGTGCTGTCCTCACTCGATGTTGACACTGCTACAGATTCGCTCAGCTCCACACTGACCTCCTGCCTCGACAACCTCTGCCCACTAGTCACTAAACCTGCAAGACCTTCACAACCGCGACCTTGGCTGACAGAGACCATCCGAGCTCTACGTACCACCCTCAGAGCGGCAGAAAGGAAATGGCGCAAAACCCGCAACCCATCGGACCTCGAAAAACTTAGATCTCTACTAGCCTCCTTCTCCGCCTCTGTAACAGCTGCCAAGACTACCTACTACAACGACAAGATCAGCAACACCACAGACCCACGTAAGTTGTTTTCTACATTCAAGTCACTGCTCAACCCCCCCCCCCCCCTCCTGCACCCATAGACCTTAACCCGGACAGCTTTGCCACCTTCTTCACGGAAAAGACGGCAAATATTAGCAAGCAATTCTGTGAACCACCCTCCCGCCCAGAAGACACCCCCCTGGAAAACACGGCGACTCCTGCAACACTTCATGAATTCACTCTGCTCTCTGAAGAAGACGTTTCCAGACTCATCACAAGAAGCCGTCCCACTACCTGCCTACTAGACCCAGTGCCCACGAACCTTCTTCAAGACATTGCCCAAACAGTGGTCCCAGCAATCACATCCATCATGAACTCCTCACTCTCCTCCGGCACTGTCCCCTCCGCCTTCAAACAAGCAAGGGTGACACCTCTACTGAAGAAGCCTACACTGAACCCTGCTCAGGTCGAAAACTACAGACCTGTCTCACTGCTTCCCTTCCTATCCAAGACGCTAGAAAGGGCAGTCGCAAAGCAAGTCACCAACTTCCTAAACCAGAACGGATTACTTGACCCAAAACAATCTGGTTTCAGAAGTGGACATTCAACTGAAACTGCGTTACTCTCAGTGACTGAAGCTCTAAGGACTGCAAGAACGGAAGGACTATCCTCGGTCCTCATCCTTCTAGACCTGTCTGCAGCCTTTGACACAGTCAACCACAAGATCCTCCTGAGGATACTCACAGCCATGGGAATCACAGGCGTTGTCCACTCATGGTTCAACTCCTACCTCTCTGGACGCACCTTCAGTGTGTCATGGCAAGGGAAGCTGTCTACGACTCACACCCTCTCCACAGGCGTACCCCAAGGATCAGTGCTGGGACCCCTTCTGTTTGCAATATACACGTCCTCCCTGGGACGTGTCATTCAAACACATGGGTTCTCCTACCACTGCTATGCTGATGACACCCAGATGTACCTGTCGTTCCGTCCAGAGGACACCACGGTTTCGGAACGCATCTCTGCCTGCCTCACCGACTTGTCAACATGGATGAAGGACCACCACCTACAGCTGAACCTGGCCAAGACAGAGCTCCTGGTGATCCCAGCTAAGGAGTCGCTCAGTCACATCAACCTCAAGATAGGCTCCACCATCGTGACCCCAAACAAAGTCGCCAAAAACCTTGGCGTCATGATTGATGATGAGCTGTCATGCTCCAACTACATCAACTCGGTCACCCGGACCTGTCGAATCCAGATGTCCAACGTACGGAATATCAGACCTGTGCTGACACAATATTCTACACAACGACTGGTCCAGGCCACGGTCCTGTCCCGCGTTGACTACTGCAACTCACTCATGACAGGTCTACCTGCTTGTGCGCTAAAGCCTCTGCAGATGATCCAGAATGCGGCGGCACGGTTGATATTCAATCAACCCACAAGGACCCATGCTATTCCTCTATTTATTGAGTTGCACTGGCTACCGATCGCCGCCCGGATCAAGCACAAGGCATTGACCCTTGCCTACAAAACCATCACAGGAACGGCCCCAGCTTATCTGAAGGACCTACTAACGCCTTATGTTACTGGAAGAGATCTGCGCTCATCCAGCACAAGCCGCCTGGCTCTGCCATCCAGTCGCTCTAGGTACTCCCAGTCAAGATTGTTCTCCGTTGTGGTTCCCAAGTGGTGGAACAGTCTCCCAGAGGCAGCAAGACTAAGCACCTCTCTTGCAGCCTTCAAGAAACAACTAAATAATAATAATAATTGTATTTGTATAGCACTGTGTCATACAAGGCATGTAACTCAAAGTGCTTAACAAATGGGAAAAAAACATTGTTAGAGATAGATTTAAAAGGAGAGGTATAGAGGAGAGGCAGAAAAGCAAGAAGGCAGAGGAAGAAGAGATAGACAGAGAATGTAGAGTCATAAGGTCAACGTAGGTTAGGACCAGGATTCTTAGATGTGTAAGGTCCATAGTGGCTGGGCCTATCATAAGACATAGATAGTCACACAGAGATTGGGCGCTCAGGTGCGGCCCCTGGTGGCATCAGGGGTGAGGAAAAACTCCCTTTCGCTTGATTCATAGTTTGTGAGGGGGAAAAAAAAGCTCGGTGAGGTCTGAGAAAAAAGACCCCCTGTAGTCAGGAAGAAACCTCAGGCAGAGACCAGCGGCCACCTAGGGGAGCCCCCTGCCAGGGCTGGATTGCCAGTAGTAAGGGCGCTGCGGCGGCTGGGACACTATGACGCCTTGGCAGCTAGGAGTTGGCAAGGATGAAGAGGTGGGTCTTCAGCTGCTTCTTAAAGGAGTCGACGGAGGTGGCTGATCGGATCTCGATGGGGAGGGCGTTCCATCTCTTGGGCGCATAGCAGGCAAACGCGGCGTCGCCGATCTTCTTCTGCGGGGGGGTGGGGGTCCTTAGCAGCTTGGCATCAGTGGACCTGAGAGCTCGAGCAGGGGCATAAAAAGAGAGCATGTCTGAGATATAGCTAGGGGCAAGTCCATTTAATGCTTTAAATACTGTGAGCAGAATCTTAAAGTCGATTCTGTATGAGACAGGTAACCAGTGCAGGTCTGCCAAGACAGGAGAGATGTGCTCTCTCATTCTGGTTCTTGTTAGGATTCTTGCCGCAGAGTTTTGAATGAGTTGCAATTTGTCAATTAATTTTTTTGGGAGACCAGAGAAGAGAGCATTGCAGTAGTCTATCCTACTGGTGACAAAGGCATGAATAAGTTTCTCAGCGTCTTGTCGGGGGGCCAAGCCGCGCACTTTGTTGACATTTCTAAGATGGAAAAAAGCAGATTTTGTTATCTTGTTGATGTGAGGCTCAAAGCTCAAATCCGAGTCTATGACCACACCTAGGCCAGTAACCTTATCTTTAATGTGTAAGCTTAGGTCACCTAGGCTTGAGTGGAATTTTGCACGTTTTTTCTAAAGACATTCCTGTTTCGAGAGAATCTACTAGACTAATGATTGAACTGGCCTTGCCCCAGGGCAGAATCCTGACATGATGTTTAGTTTAGCTTAGTTTGTGAGTGTGTGTTTGTGTGTGTTCTTGGTATTTCCTCTTTATTAAAAAAAAAAACAAAAAAAAAAAACAAAAAAAAACAACTAACCCCTCTTTGTAATTGCACTTGTTGTTCTGTATATCTCCTGTCCATTTTGTATTTGCTTGTGATGTTGGCTTGATTATGTCCTCTTCTGAAAGTCGCTTTGGTTATAAAGCGTCTGCCAAATGCAATGTAATGTAATGTAATGTAATGTATCTGTCTATGTGTAAGAGAGACACGGAGAGAGGGAAGAGTCAAGTATCAAGTATTTATTTTAGTAAAAAATACAAGTATTATTTTGAAATGTAAGTAGCATAACCATGGCAGAATTAACAATGACCAGAATGAAATAACAATGACCAAATAAAACATAAATAAATTAAAATGATCCTCATATTGGAAAACTTCAAGCACCCCCTGCCCACAGTCTTTTAACCAGAGACTCGTGGAATGACAAACAGGAGGTTGCTCATGTAACAGATGGCTTAATTGAAAAAAGAAGTCAACATCACACTGAAGGACAGACAGATCGTCACTGGACCACATAAACTAACCCCCCAAGCATCCACACTTTATCTGCATCTGACGATATCCCCACCCCTACATTCAGGAACAATTTTTTGAACTAGGATTATTTACTGTTTTGTAGATTTGTTATGCTCAGGCGTGTGTGTGTGTGTGTGTGTGTGTGTGTGTGTGTGTGTGTGTGTGTGTGTGTGTGTGTGTGTGTGTGTGTGTGTGTGTGTGAGTGAGAGAGGGGGGGGGGGGAGAGAGAGAGAGAGAGAGAGAGAGAGAGAGAGATGGTGGGGGGAGAGACAGAGAGAGAGAGAGAGAGAGGGAGGGAGAGATAGAGGGGGAGAAGGAAGGAGGGAGAGAGATAGAGAGGGAGAAAGAGAGAGAGAGAGAGCGATAGAAAGAAGGAGAGGAAGGGAGGGAGGGAGAGAGAGAGAGAGAGAGAGAGAGAGAGAGAGAGAGAGAGAGAGAGAGAGAGAGAGAGAGAGAGAGAGAGAGAGAGAGAGAGAGACCTGAGTGCCTTGGACTGAATGTATGTAAGAGTGTGCTATAAGCTTATGTGGTTGAATAACATAGTCCTTACAGGAATAACACAACAATAACGAGGACTAACCAGCCAGCTCAGCAACAAGAACAGTGCAAAAACATGCCTGACATATAAAAAAAATATATAAAAATATGCCTAAACTTCAGGAATCTTGTAATTTTTCTGGAGGAAAAGGAGCTGGTCGACATGCTGAGGAGTTAGGCAGCTCCTCTGAGCGCTAACAATGTCTCCAGCTGTTGAAAAAACCCGTTCAGATGGGACACTGGTCCCCGGTATGCTAAGGTATTCCTTTGCCAGGCCTGACAAAAGAGGGAAATCCTCTGCATGCACCTGCCACCATCTCAGTGGATTTTCTGAAAGAGATATAGCTGGCACTTTCCTGTAGGTGGTGACCTCTTCCTCTGCCCTTTCAGATGTTGTTCTCTTCTCTGGTGGAGTCGCTGGTGTGTAGGCTGACCCCAGTAAAGCCATCAGAGCAGAGTCTTTGGCCTCTTGGGTTGAGTTGGTCTAAGTGCAGGTGCAGCGTCGGTTGAACCATGATGGTCCTCTTGCTCTAGTGTAGTGTTCTGATGCAGAAAAATATTAGACAAGAAAATAATACACAAATTAACTTGAATTCAAGCCAAGTCAAGTCAAGTTTGTTTTATTGTCAATTTCTTTACATGCACTGTCATACAAAGGATTTGAAATTACGTTTCTTGCTTTCCCATGCAGACATAGACTAATCTAGGTAAGGACATAGACAGTATAGACATAGACAGTACTCATACATGGACACAAGACAGTATGGACATAGACAGTGCTCATACAGACATTTAAAGTGCAAGACTGGACAACAGAAGACTTGTAGAGAACATACATTTAGAGGAGGTACTATTTTGTTGTGCTTTTTCTAAAAGTCCTTTATAGCGTTCTGACATAGTAATAGTAGCATTTGAAGAAAAAGTAAATATTAAAATAGGTTCATTCAATTCATTCTTTTGCATCTAAATAAAAAAAATGTCTAAATATTCAAATGGGCACCATATATTATCTGCAAACCTACATCGGATGATGGGTTTTGATGAGCAGCTTCAGAGGTCAATTTCAGGAAGACAGCCTCACGTGCCTCATCAGACAGGAATGGTAGGGTCTTGAAACGAGGGTCCAAGGATGACGCTACGCACAGGGTCTCCTTCAGGCCTTCATATCTATATAGAGGGACACATATCACTTTAGATAGATGGATAGATAGATTAAACATGCATCCATTAGGCTACATAGCAGGGTGGGCATATAGTAAATGCAGGAACCGTCATGCAAGCACTATTATGAATACAATACAATCTAAAATCACTGATCTATTCTATGTAAGAAGATGAGAATAAAATCAGAGATACATTTATTTAAAAACAACACACATGTCAGTGCTGCTACTGCTACACAACCAGTCATGTTAAATACAGTATAGATGATAATAAATTAAATGAATAAATGAACATACCTTGAACTCAAGTTCTGGTGGACAGCAGTTTTGAGCTCCTTAATGATGGCCGTGTCTTCAGCAGTGCATGCCATCTGATTAAGTAGTTGAAATTGTAGTGGGGCAACCATTGACATGGATGGGGACTCCTCCTCAGATATGGCGAGGGTGGCGGTCTTCATGGGTCCAAGGCATCTAACCACGTCCTCGGCAGTGGTGATGTCCGTCTCAGTCAATGTGCAGAGGTCACTCTCCCTCCTGTGGATGTCGGGGGACATCAGCGCTGCTGAGATTGCTGGAGGAAGCGGCCCAACATTTCCAGTGAGCTATTCCATCGGGTGCTGACATCCATCACGAGTTTGTGTTGCGGCAGTTGAAGTAGCTGTTGCTTTTCCTTCAAGTTGTGGCTCGCAGTGGTACTTAGATGGAAGAACGCAACAATCCACCTTACCCTCCCCAGTAGGCGTGCGATAGCAGGGGTTTTAAGTCCTGCTTGGGCTGCCAGGTTGAGGAGGTGGGCGAAGCAGCCCATGTGAAAACGACCCATCAGTTGCACCGCTCTAACTATGTTCGCTGCATTATCGGTGACGATAGCGGGGTTTTTGTCGGAGATTCCCCACTCCTCGATGGCTTCAGCGAGCAGGTCTGCTAGATTGGCTGCAGTGGCTCGTCTCAACTGCCCTGGTCTGAAGTACGCTCGAGGCCAGTCTCCACTCCTCGTCGGTGTGATGACAAGTGATTGTTAAGTAGGACACCGTATTTCTCGAGGTCCAGGAATCACAGGTTAACGCCACCCTCTCGGCAAGTTTGAGTGAATGCACAACGGCATCTTTGGTTTTCCCATACATTTGTGGGATGACCGTTTCGCTGAGATGTCTGTGACTGGACACGACATAGTGTGGTTCTAGCCTCTTCATGAGTGGTCTAAATCCCGCATTTTCCACCACGCTGTAGGGTTGGAGGTCTTTCGTAATAAATATACCAATTCCCTCGGTGATCAATAAGGCACGCGTAGAATTCGATGGGAATTTCACACCAAATGCCTTTTCAAGTGCGGGTTGGCTCGATGAGGTAGGTTTAGCCAGGTCGCCGTGGTGCCTGGCTATGTGTTTTCGGAGATTGGTGGTATTGCCACTATATGGTACATCTCGCCAACACCACGTTTGTTTTGTCCAACTCATCTTTGTCCTCGTAGCTTTTGAATCCAAAATGTTTCCAAACATCTGCCTTCAATCCAGGTGGTGTTTTTAGTGATGCTGCTGATTCAGCCATTTTGTCATCTTAAGTTTCGAGTTCGTTTTGCCGGCACTCGCTTTATAGCCTAGTATTCCTATGCGTAAAAAATAGTGCCAGTCGCCTGGAGAAGATAGATCCACACATTTTTGGATCGATATCGTGTTTTTGAGCGTGAATCGATATTGGATCGTGGATCGATTTTTTGAACACAGCCCTAGAAATCTTCGCAAAGTGTATTTTACGCTTGTGTCCCTCTTTTAAATTTCAACACAAATTGAATCTTACTTCAAGCAACCAACCGTATGTTTTCTACTTTTGACTAATGAACATTTATTTCATCTTCATCCATTGACTCCCAGGCGTTGTTTGAAATTTTAGCCCCAGACTCCCAGCCAGTTTCATACATTTTTTACATTTTCTGAACAGCCACCAAATATTTTGTTTTAGACTTACAGACGCATGTCAGGGCTTGTTCAAAAGCTGAGAATCCCAGCTTCCTATATGTGTATATAGGCATTCTTCTATCCTCTTACATCCCGAAAATATTCAACTGTCACAGATGCACTCATTGATTCTCCGAGTTTAAATTGAGGATCTAAATATATTTTCACGGCCCAAAGAAAAAACCCAAATGAAAAAAACACCTGGATCACTTCTGTTTGTGCTAGTTAAGTGCTGTAAGTGCTAGTTAGGCTAGTAGTGTATCCTGATGGGCATGTGTCATTCAAAAACAAGTAGACGCGCCAAAGTACACTCACTAACATTAGTTTCTGCTGCTGTGTTGTGCTATTTTTTTCCCACTTCAAACTTCCATTTTCACACCTAATTCACCTTTGGCTAAGGCCCGCCCTAAAGTGCTTTTTGACCAATCACAGCACAGCAAAAGGATGACCTCGGACAGACCTCGGACAGTTTTGACAGCGCTCCATTGAACTGAATGCTGAAATCGCATGTTTTCAAGTAGTTAGCGAGACACGGTCGTATTATTATTAAAATATGATTGGAAATTGTGCCTGGGGTATTTGTGACAAAGGTGCAAGTTTCCCCGATGTAACAGCAGGTGTTAATCGCTTTCCTCTTTACCTAAAACCGGACTAATATTACTAGCAGCTGGATATCTGCCTTGAAGGGTCTCGGCAGCCTCACACTCGACTACGTGTAGAAAGCACACGGATCAAAAACATAGCCTACTTTGTGTGCTCCGATCATGCCACCATCTCATTCGTGTCACTTTTCAGTAAGGTTGTAAGCAAACCACAAACCTGTTTCAGAGTAGGATTTTGGATTTCTGACCTATTTAATGAAACAAAGAGCTCAAAAGATATGCGAGCTCAGCTTACCATGGTGCTGGTTACGATGCCTATCGATACCCATAGAAGAGCCCATAACAACTGTGATGCATCGCATGACCGTTCAAGAAATAAATACTTGCATTCACAATACTATGAACGGATGTTTTTTTATTTATTAGGAGTGAATAACTGCTGTGATTTGCAGTCACTGCATAAATCACATTGATATCTCAGCATTGGAAGTTTATATGTCCGACCTAGCAACTGTAACTAAAGAGGGCGGGGCTTAGCCAAAGGCGAATTAGATGACAGCAAACCTCCTAATCCTTCTGTAGGCCTGTGTTTACAACAAGGTTTTGATTACTAAGGCGACTTGATGTGACGTGAGCAGGCAGTGTGCATGATTTCATTTGCTGTAATAACACTCAAATACTGCGCTGTGGTAAGTTGCAGAGATAAAATATCCAAATCGTGACTTTGTAGGAGTTTTGACTGAAGGTGTTTTCATGATCTATGTCAGTTCTGTTCGTCACATAATTACGAAAATAACACAGAATGTGCAGACTCAGAATCCACTAAAAACATCAAAAACGTGTTTTTCCGTTTTGGGAGCCAACGCGTGGGAAGTAAAAATGGGTTTCCCTGTGACTTGGTATTCAATGTGTTAAATTAAGGGAAAAATCCCTTAAAGGTGCACTGTGTAAGAATTTTAGTAGTTTATTTCCAGAATGCATGCTACCCATTCACTAATGTTGCTCTTTTCATGAATACTTACCACCACCATCAAATTCTAAGTATTCATTATGACTGGGAAAATTGCACTTTTCATACATGAAAAGGGATCTTCTCCATGGTCCGCCAATTTATTCCCAGAATTAGACATGTTTAGCAGCAAAAATGACTGTACTTAGGCCATACTAAAATTATTAGTTCATTACTTAGTAAACTTTCATGAACATTTGGCAATAAGCAGTCCAGTTCCAATGAGCAGCATAGCTGCAGTACCTTTTTTGACCATGTCCCGCACAGAGTATTTTTAATAAGTTGTACTTTTGTTTGGAAGTGTAGATTTCACACTTGCTTAAAGAGTCTGCCAATGGAACAAGTAACTTTTTTCCTGATCAGACACAGACAGTTTAGCACACACAACAAATGCTAAATATGTGCATTGACACATGGAAAATGTATCAAGTGAAAATAACATTTAACAGCAATTTCTGAGGACTCCAGGCTCTTCTATTAGATGATTTGAAGACCTCTTAACTTAATCTGGTTTACTCCTGAACCAGCTTCGTATTGCCCCCCATTTGGGATTCATGACTTCAGTTTTGGATTTGCTTTTCTTCTTCTCCCTCCAGCTTGTCAGGCTGTGGTGTAACAGGAGAAGGATATGCTGCTCTGGCCGCAGCTCTCAAATCAAACCCTTCACACCTGGAGGAGCTGGACCTGAGAGGAAACGACCCTGGAGACTCTGGAGTGGAGCTCCTCACTTCAGCACTGACCAATCAGAAGTGCAAACTCAGGTGAGAGGGAAGTTGGGTTGAAAAGTCAGTCAGACTCACTCACACACACACACACACACACACACACACACACACACACACACACACACACACACACACACACACACACACACACACACACACACACACACACACACCACACAGCGAGAGAGAGAGAGAGAGAGAGAGAGAGAGAGAGAGAGAGAGAGAGAGAGAGAGAGAGAGAGAGAGAGTACACATCGAAACATAACATAGCCGGTGAGCCTCAGCTCTACAATTGAGGATAGGTAGCCATTACACACACATTTTACATTACACTGACATTTTACATTGCACTGACATTTTACATTACACTCACATTTTATTTGGTCACATTTGTATTATTTGGAATGTTTGGCAATAACATAACATTACAACAATAACAATACAACTGTAAATCCTGAAAAAAAAAAACCTTGGGTGGTGGTGGGGGGGGCGGGGGTTATAACTGTTAACCATGAGCATAACTTTATTTGACAAACAAAAACAAATTATGGTACTTGTAATACTTGATTTCAATTTAAATGTGGCTCCCTCGTAAATAATGTGTTGTTCTCTCTCCTCCTTGTGTAGGCTGTTGTCTGATGAAGCAGAGAGAGCCTGTGAGTATCTGACTTCAGTTCTGGGTGGAAACCCCTTACTCCTGAGAGAGCTGGACCTGAGTGGGAAGATACCAGGAGACTCAGGAGTGAAGCAGCTCTGTGCTCTACTGGAGGATTCACACTGCAGAGTCAAGACACTGAAGTTGGTGGTTTAATGTGTTTCTGTGTTTATTCATGATGTGATTAAAAATAGGGTTAGTTTAGAACAGATATCATTTATTATTATTTTATATAATATTCCCTAGTTAGTATGTACAAGTGTTTGGCATAGTAAGCACATATTTGTAGCTGCTCTTGGTTCTTGGCTAATAAAAGAGCAGGGATCTAAGTGTAATGATTTCAGCTTACACTTCATAATGGCTTGAAAAGCATATCCAGTAGTGAAATGGAATCAGACATCCACATTTAGTCTGGTTTATCAGGCTAGAGGAGGTGGGATCATTTGAAAGTTTTGCATGACAAGTGTAAGAGCAGGAGGGATTTAAGCTCTGTAAAGGGTGTCACCCCTACAGTATGTTTCCCTGAAATATCTGTGTCTTCATTTTTACAGTTCTGCACACTACAAGTTTTGGTTGTGTGTGTGCTTGTGTGCGTGTGTGTTGCGTCCGTGTGCAAGCAAGTGAGTAAGAGAAAGAGAGAGAGAGAGAAAGAGCGTGAGAGAGAGACATAGAGAGAGAGAGCTCTCACACTTATACAACCATTACAAATGCTAAATATGTGCACTGAGACATGGAAAATGTATCAAATAAGAGTGATATTAAACAGCAATAACCTCTTGTAATAATATGTAACAGCAATAAACTCTTTCCCTCCAGGTTGTCAGGCTGTAGTGTAACAGGAGAAGGATATACTGCTCTGGCCTCAGCACTCAAATCAAACTCCTCACACCTGGAGGAGCTGGACCTGAGAGGAAACGACCCTCGACATGCTGAACTGAAGCCCCTCACTGATTTAGTACAGGATTCTGCCTGTAAACTACAGAGACTAAGGCAAGGCCATTATACATTCTAATAGGAATAAGAAATATCACAGCTCTTTGCTCAGCGCAGCTTCCAATTATACAGTTAATTTGATTGAAAGGCTGTAGTGCATAGTTGATTGGCTGTTGATGTAGACAAATCAATGATATCAGTGGCCTATATAAACCTGCTTGTGGGTCATCATGTTTACTTTTACTTTACCTCCACACTCTTGTTCTGATGTATCTGAGGGACACATCATAATGGTCTATCAATCCACTAAAAAACAGACAATGCTAGTAACAAGTAACATAACAGGACTTATTTTAACTTCCTTTGCAGACTGTTGAATACTGATGCAGCAGATGCAGCCCTTGTGTATCTGACTTCAGTTCTGGGTAGAAACCCCTTACTCCTGACAGAGCTGGACCTGAGTGGGAAGATACCAGGAGACTCAGGAGTGAAGCAGTTCTGTGCTCTACTGGAGGATTCACACTGCAGAGTCGAGACACTCAGGTTAGTGATTTAATGTGTTTTTGTTCTGTTTATTTATGAAGTAGTTAGTGTGTTGATTGATGTGTTGGCGAAGTTGTGACTTGATAATATCTGAATTATATTGTGTTTATTATTTACTGGTTTGCATGTAAGATTGCTATGCTTGGTAAGCATGTATTTGACATGGTATCTGGCCTTGTTGTACAGCATGTATTTGACATGGTATCTGGCCTTGTTGTACAGCATGTATTTGACATGGTAGCTGGCCTTGGTGTACAGTACAGCATGTATTTGGCATGGTATCTGGCCTTGTTGTACAGCATGTATTTGGCATTAGGGCTGTCCCTAACGATTATTTTTATCCCGATTAGTCTATCAACTATTTTTTTTCGAAATACGATTATTTATTTATTTTTTTGGAAGGGAAAAACTGTGATATGCCACTTAACTTTGACCTGAAAAATAATAGACAAATAAAGCAGAGTGCACCTAGGGCCTATTAGGACAATGATTTCGAAAAAAGGGGACATTTAATAAATTAGTCACAGACTATAATACATACAGGCCTAATATAATATCTATTTGTTTCAGTTCAAATCAAGTAAGCTTATTAGCCTACATTTACTGATGTATAAAGAGGCCCAAGTTATACAGTATTAGGAAAGTGGAAACAAATATGGGCCACTATAGGTTAGGGTAAAGGCTACCAGAGATTTTATGAGTAGCCTGCAAGGAAAGAACGTCGAGGCTACTCTGTCCATGTCATTCTGTTGACGCACCAAAACCCAGCTGGTCCCTATCCCCCTTCTGTCGCTAATATAGACCCAGTTAGTAATTGCAGCACGACATAATTATGAGTATTATTATATTATTAGAATAATATTACTATTTATTTAGACCTGCAGTCGGCACAAACAATATTGAATAGTGCGAGGTGAACTTCGTGCACCGTCCGTGGAGGAGAAGGGAAGAGACCTTTCTGAATCAGGCATGCATTCCTCTCACTCCTCCACATCTCACACTGTTGTCTTCATTTACTTTTTAACTTTGTATACAAGCTCTTCTACAAACACCCCGACCACTGTCACCCTAAAGGCATTGAATATTGCGTCTATAACAGGCACGTTACGAATCATTGCTTTATCTCCCTGTCGTTGCTATGCACGCCGCCAGCATAGCGACAGTATAATGCCCCGTGTACATTGGACGCTACCTACGCGACCTGCACGGCGGAAGTCATTGTTTCTCTATGGAGGGAAGGCGAATAAAGCTACCAGAGCGAATTCGGCAGGAGCGAAGCTTCTTGAGCGACCTGGGCGAATTTTGACGATTAAACTCAAGCTAATCTTAAGCGAATTCGCTATGACGCGGTTCGGCGAAAACCAATTGGAACGTTCATATCGAGGAATGTCCCAGGCTGTCAAGACAGAGCCGTTGTGTGATTAGCTGAATCAAACATGTCAGTGCAGCGTCCAGAGCGAATAAAACTAATTCATGGCGAAACTTCTTCAACCACCCCAGCTACCTGGGTCGTGTTGGTAGCGCTTGATGTACACGGGGCATAACACAGCGTGAAATATACCGCGCGTCTCGATCTGAAAAACTTTCACTTCCTCAATAAATATAGTCTCCTACAGAAACACAACCAGGTCTTGTGCCTTGTCTTTAAAATATCGCCACACTTTAGATGTCTTTGTCCGTTTATTGGGCTGATAAGTGGTGCCACTGTTACCTTCATCTTCGTTTGACACTGACACCCTCGGACGTGCAGCCTCTGTCATTTTCTCCACTTCTGTTTTCAGCACGTACCTCACGGCTTGCGCAAATCACTTTTTTTCATTGGGCTGATTAGTGGTGCCACTGCTACCTTCATCTTCGTCTGACACTGACACCCTCTGGCTTTCAGCCTCTGCCATTTTCTTCGCTTCTGTTTAGCACGTCTACCTCGCGGCTCGAGCAAGTCACTTTCTTTTTTTTTGACGCAAATCACGTAATCGACGGTATGTTGAACACGCCGACTTATTTACGCAATCGACGTAATCGATTACGTCGAATAGTTGGGACAGCCCTAATGATGTCTGGTCTTGGTAGCACGTAGCCTATTGTGTGGTAGCTGGTCCCCTATACTCCCCGGCTCCTACGTTCTTAGGTTAGGTTAGGGATGGGGTTTGGACTATGCAATAATGACAGGTTAGGGTTAGGGATGGGGTTTGGTCTATGCAATAATGACCGGTTGGGGTTTAAGTTGGGTTAGGGTCTATGCACATCAACTTTCTTCGATAACCTGGGAAACACCTGGGCAGTATACTCTCCTGAGGGGCAGACGAGGTAAGATGACAGCTGCCAATCACCTCACAGGAAGATGAAACTGGTGTAGTATTCATGACAGCATCACTAATATACCCAATATGATATAGGTGGATGAGAGTCTACGTACAGGGGTTGGAAAACATATCTGAGAAGTTTCATGGCTGAAGTGGACCAGCCTGTTGGCCAATCTTCATTTATTGCATATTGCACCAGTAAAGTGAAGTGTGAAGGTTTAATTAGCAGGGTTAGAGCACAGTTTTGCTCAAAATTTTGCAATGCACACAACATTATGGCTGACACATCAGAGCTCAAAAATGAGAAATTCTTGGCGCGCATGTAACTGTTGCATCTTTGACCGAGACAGCAAGTCTTTGTGATTTATCAAGGTAATGTCTGCATACCATCAAGACGGATGAACCACATCTAACAGGATTAGCTGTGGGTGCAAGAGGAAGCTTTCTGAGTACTCTGAAATAGGGCCAGATCGATTATCGGCCACACCGATATATCGGGCTGATATTTAGCATTTTTGGGATATTGGTATCGGCCAACTTTAGTCAGCCTGCCATGGGCAGCTAGACTGCTTCAATAAACTTTTGATGGCATTTTTTGTTAAAAGTTGGCAACCATGCCAGAAGTTATCAGCATGGACTAAGGTTTCAGAATCACCTGGTTGCCAACATGGAACTTGACCTTTAGGGTCAAATTTCAAGGTCAAAAGGTCAAACATTTTGTATTTTGAGGTTTTTCTTTTCTGGGGGCTTCATATTCATGGAATTTGTTTTTCAAATGTTGGCAACCATGCTAGCAGTTATTAGTAAAGTCTGAGGTTTCAAAATATAGTGGTTCCTTAAATAATATTTCAAAGTTAAGGTGAAATTTAAAGATAAAAGTAATAAATAAATCAATAAAATGTGGAGTTCGGCTGTTTATGGGGGTCTTTTTATGTGCTGTTCTTTTTTTTTAATGTTGGAAACTATGCTAGAAGTCATCAGTAGGGTCTGAAGTTACAGACTTCAATGGTTGCCAAAGTCATATTTGTCAGATTTGAAAATGAATTTTAAAAAAAGAAGCGGGTATCTTTGTAGACAAGTCAACGGCAGCTAGAATGCTTACATAGACTTTTGATTGTTAATTCTTGATAAAAGTTGGCAACCATACTATAAGTAATCAGGATGGACTAAGGTTTCAGAATCACCCTGTTGCCATCATGGAGCTTGACCTTTAAGGTCAAATTTGAAGGTCAAAAGGTCAAAAACAGTGCATTTTATTGTTATTCTTGTTTGAGGGGCTTTATATAGTCATGAAATTCTTTCCCCAATGTTGGCAACCATGCTAGCAGTTATCAGTAAGGTCTGATATTCCAGAATCTCATCGTTGCTATAATAAAATTTCAAATTTAAGGTTACATTTGAAGGTAAAATTAATAAATGTCTTATTTGTGATTTGTCTGATTCGTCTTTCTGTGAGAATATATTGTAATGCCATTCTTTTTGAAAGCTGGCAACCATGTTAATAATCATCAGTAGTGCCTTAGATTCCAATGGTTGTCAAAATCACTGTTGTATTATAATTAGCTCAATACTTTATAGTGAGATGCTTGATTTAGCGAATCATGGAGCAACTCTGGCTAGTCAACCTTGGACATTCTGTCCTCTATTCTGCTCTCCCTACTTTGAGTTCTTTCATGAGAGCATTGCCCCGCCCGTCATAGCATCTGATTGGTTTGGCACACGGAATACAACCAATCAACAAGGCTGCGAACGGTTTCAAGGCGGCAGCGGCACGCACGTGGGGGGCGGGGTGGATACGCGGTTTCAAGACGGCAGCATTTAGCTCTAGCTCACCACGTAACCCACAGCAGAATGACACCTCACTGAAACGGATGTTCACAAAGTAATCTCAGCATAGTGTACAGTACTATTTAAACCCCTACATGGAAATGTGATTGTGTCTGTAGTCCTACACGAGAGGTGGACTGAAAGCCATGGTCAATGAGGACCAACTACAACGTGTTTCGTTTGTTCTTGAGGCTATGTTTTGTGCTTGCCAGCCTGCTAGCTAGGTAGCCTGTCGGTGTGAAAGCCTGTCTTGTCCCGTAATAACTGTTACACAGAATATTAGCACAGATTGATATTAGAACCAAAGATGATTGTTCGTAATATCCTCACTTTAATAGCATTACGTTTTGGGCTGTCGCTGTCGTTTTATTGTGCGTCGCTAAGCCCTTTGACCATTTCAACACGTCCGATGTGTGATATCAAAGTGCTGGCAGCTGGCTGCTCTGTTGGGAGTTTGTCCAGAAATTAGATGTGCGCTAGGTAGGCTACAATGATCCAAATACTGCTTTGTAAATTGCCTTTATTTGTGACGTGTGAACATTTACATTATACTCAGTCCTAAATGCCATTGTTTCACCTCGCTGTAATACCCCGCGCGAGTACTTATCAGAAAGGTTTTATGCATGTTGGAAACCGGCTGTGTTATCATTCTCTCGCGCTGGTGATTCGTAGCGTTCAGAATGCTGCTGACTTGTAAAGAAGCAGGCACGCATAGATCGCTTTCCAATATTTCATCCTGATGTCCCCACGTTCTCTGTCGCCCCCCAGAGACGGATAAGCAGTCCAGTACACCCACAATAAACTGAATAGTTCTTCTAGTGGTGGCTAGACGACAGTTTTTTTCTAGGAAGAAGGGCTCAGGAAGGGAGCACAAACGTGGGGGGCCTAGGGCCTGAGCACCTCAACTCTCCAGTTTCAACCAGAACGGTCCATCCACAGGGTCAATACACACGGCCGGTCACCCAAACATCCCTTTCAGACAGCTTCCTCTTGTGTCCACAGTTAATCCTGTTGGACGTGGTTCATCGTTTTTCTCTAACCCTGCTAATTGAACTTTCACACTTCACTACTGCTGCAATGTGCAATTAATGAAGATTGGCCAACAGGCTGGTCCATTGAGCCATGAACCTTCCCACACTAAAATGACAGTTATATTGTCCCTGTATATTGGCTGTAGTATGTATGCCAATATCACTAATATTCAGATGTATGAGCTATAGGTGGATGAGAGCCTATGTTGGTACAGCTGGATGAGAGCCTATGTTGGTACAGCTGGATGAGAGCCTATGTTTGTGGGTGGTTGACGTTTAAGGGCGTAACGCAAAAAAAAAAAAGTTTTTCAAATTCCTGAAAAAAATGATGGATAAAAATTGAAAAAAAAAGAAAAAAATAAAGCACTTAGTGGTCTGTGGAATTTCACCTTATTTTTGCCATTTTTGGGAAAATGTGTCCTGCATCAACACATAGCATAGGCATGTCACACCGCAGGAAAATGGAGTCACACCACAAGGAATTCACTGCATTATGGCCATTTTAATCCTTTTGTATACATGACTGACATCTGAGCTCATGCTAACTTGATAATGATATCGTGTTTAATCTTAATATGTGTTTTCATTAATAAAAATAAAAAAAATCCTCCTATAAGAGCAGTCACACCACAGGACACCATAAAATTAACCTAAGCATTGCGTGACAGAAAGATTGCAATATGAAGACATATTAAGAGGTTAAGAGTCACCTTAAACTTCCACAGCACTCTCCAATAACTGAGGTACTGACTGGTTAGGAGCCAGTCTTTAAGACCCTTGTAGTTGGCCTTGCAGCTGCCCATTCACAAACATTGACATACATGTCACCCAACAGGACGCAATTTGTGTTACGAAATTGAACTTGTAGTTA
>NC_085879.1:50789300-50791800 GCF_034702125.1 Engraulis encrasicolus
TTTTCACCAGTATGCAAGGACTGGTCCAGCTCGAATAGGATCTTTCGGCCAAGTCGTTATCCATTAGGTATCGTACCTCGTTCTCTAATAACTGCCGCCGCTCACCCGACACCCTGTAGAAACGTTGCCGTACCGGGGGCGCGTCGCCGACATCAATGTCATGGCTAATTAAGTCTGTCTGAGTAGGGGTATCCGAAAACAGCGACGGGAATTCTTTAATCAATGCTCCCAATTCTGCCGCCTGTTCCAGTGTCAAATGGCTCAACAATAGAGGCAAATTTGCTAACGACTATTATTTAATTTACCAAGAAGCACAGCATCGTCGGGTTCACAGACCGGCGGCTCCTCCAGCGCTGCCACCGCTGGAGGAGGAGCAACGCACGAGACCATGCAGGACGGTGACCTGTCCAAATTACTCTCCGTGGTTAGCGCAGGGGTGTCAAGAGCCGTGTTGGGAGTGTCCCTACGTTGAGTGTCACGGTCACGGCTATGGTAGAGTTTAAGGAGGTTGGCATGGCACCGCTGGGTACGTCTCTTTCGGTCAGGCGTAGCCACTACGTAATTATCGTTCCTGTAGCACCGGAGGATTTTGTATGGACCAGCTAAACGAGCCTGAAATGGAGAGCTCACCACCGGCAGGAGAACCATCACCAAATCACCAGTGGTGAAAGAACGCAACTCTGTCTTTCGATCGTACACTTGCTTCATCTTTCTTTGCGACTTCCTCAGCTGTTCCATAGCCAATCTGCCTGCCATGAACAGGCGTCGCCTGAATCCGTTCACATAATCGGTCAATGTCTGAGGCGGCTCATTACTTAAACAACCGTCAAATAGGGACGAAACTTGTCCTCTCACCGTGTGTCCGAACACTAATTCGTTAGGACTAAATCGCGTGCTTGTCTGGGTTACTTCTCTGATTGCTAAAAGCAACCAGGGAAGGCCCTCCTCCCAGTCTCCACCCAGCTCGACACAGTACGACCTTAACATTGACTTGTACGTCTGGTGGAACCGCTCCAACACTCCTTGGCTTTGCGGATGTCTCGCGGAGGAGGTATTGTGCGTCACTTTTATTACCCGAAGTACTTGGGAGAACATTTTAGACGTAAAGTTCGAACCTCGGTCGGTCTGGATTATTTTTGGTAATCCGAAAATGGATATGAACTGTGAAAGGGCTTTTACCACTGGCTTGACAGTGATTGAGCGCAGTGGATAAGCGGCAGGGTAGCGCGTAGTCTGACACATGACGGTGAGCAGGTACAAGCAGCCGGACTTGGAACGAGGCAGCGGCCCAACGCAATCAACTACCAGGTGCTCGAAAGGTTTAGGCGCGGGTACTATCGGTCGAAGGGGCACCGGTTTGGGCACTTGGTTAGGCTTGCCAGTTAATTGACATACGTGACAGGTTTTGACGTGGGAAGTAACAGCTCTCTTAACTCGTGGCAATGACGGACAATCCGATCATATGTCTTTTTAATTCCCATATGCCCCGTTTCATCGTGTGCTGTGGTTAACACCATTTCGCGGAGGGAGCAAGGCACCACCACTTGCCAAATGGGTTCAATGCCACGGGGTTTGAGATATTTACGCAAAAGAATCCCATTATTCACGAAATAACCATGAGAGTGCCCAGAATCCTGTATATCTTTCACTTTATCGAATAAGGGCCGTAATGAAGAGTCATTCGTCTGTGCTGTTATCAACTGCTCACGTGTGAGGGAGTGGTGCAAATGGGAGAGCGGCACTAGTGGTTTCCCGAGATCTGAGCGATCCCTCTCAGCGCGCGATGCCGCGCGCGTAACGATTGTCGCGGGAGATACAAAGTGAAAAATGTCATCACTATCTTCATCACAAAATGGTAACAAATTAGGCTCCCAACTACACTCACCATCCCGTTAGCCGGTACATCAGGCCAAACCAATGACTTGGCCAATCCATTGCCAAGGATCATGGAGACGCCATGCAGTGGGAGGGCAGGGCGCACGCCCACCAGCACCTCTCCATCGAGTAGACCTGAAGAAAGATACACTTTATGCAAAGGCACAGATAACACGTTCATGTCGATCCCGCGCACCAAAACGGACTGACCCAAATCAGATCTGGAGAAGGGCAGTACTGATTGCAGAATAAAGGACTGAACAGATCCCGTATCACGCAATATTTTGATTGGCACCTTCTCCTCATTGTCGCCCAGTGACACTAAGCCGTCAGAAATAAACGGGGCAAAACTGGACCCAATATCGGACTCAATTGTTGTTGTAGTTTGTCCAGACAAAGAGACTGCCAAGGCAGAGCCCAACGCAGCGCCAGTGGTTGAATCTCGATATTGCGATTCTATTTTCTCTATTTTTACGCTTCAACTCCTCACACTCAAATTTCCAGTGCCCCACACCAAGGCAATAATTACAAATGCGGTTGGGGTCCAATACGCTTTGAGACCCCCCAGAACGAGTATTATCAGGCGGCGAGATGGTTTTAAGTTGAGGTTGGCGCGTACCTTGGC
>NC_085879.1:50796800-50799300 GCF_034702125.1 Engraulis encrasicolus
CCTGAACCGCATCTCTCGCCAGTTCCTTGGACTCTGTGGATGGTAGACAACTAAACAGCGCCTCCCTGGCGTGCCATTTTTTCAGAAGGTTAACATGATATATTTGCACTTTCTTTCTTTTATCAGTTTGTCTCACCTTGTAGTTAACGTCCCCCACCCTCTCTATGACCTCGTACGGACCCTGCCAGGCTGCCAGGAATTTGCATTCAACCGTGGGTACAAGGACTAGCACTCTGTCCCCCGGCTTGAACTCCCTGGGCTGGGCAGGTCGATTGTATGAGGCCTGTTGCTGCCGTTGAGCGGCCTCCATGTGCTCTCGGATGATGGGGTAGACGGATTTCATTCGATCTCTCATGGCCCCCACATGCTCAATCAGGGTGCGTTGCTTACATGGCTGCTCCTCCCATGCCTCTTTGGCGATGTCCAGCAGCCCTCTCGGTCTGTAAGATAGCAGGAGCTCAAATGGTGAGAAGCCAGTAGAAGATTGAGGAACCTCCCTTACCGCAAACAGCAGATACGGCAGTAGTTGGTCCCAGTTGCGTCCATCCTCTTCTATGGCCTTTCTCAGCATCGATTTTAAGGTCTTGTTGAATCGCTCGACTAGGCCGTCTGTCTGAGGATGGTAGACAGACGTTCTCAGCTGTTTTATCTTCAGCAGAGTGCAGAGGTCTTTCATTACTCTGGACATGAACGGACTTCCTTGGTCCGTCAAAATCTCCTTGGGTATGCCCAGACTGGTGGAGAGGAGGAAAAGCTCTTTGGCAATCTGTTGGGATGTGGCCTTCCTCAACGGGATGGCCTCGGGGTATCGGGTGGCGTAATCCACGATGACCAGGATATACTGGTGTCCTCTAGCGCTTTTTGGCAAGGGGCCAACTATGTCCAGCCCTATCCTCTCAAACGGGGTCTCTATGATGGGCAAGGGGATGAGTGGGCTCCTGTATGAGGGCTTAGGTGCCTTCTGCTGGCACTCCGGGCAACTGCGACAATAATTTTCAACCTCTTTGTGCACTCCTGGCCAATAGAAGCGTTGTAAGATTCTTTCTTTTGTCTTCTCCATTCCTAGGTGGGCCCCTAGGGGGTGTGAGTGGGCTAAATTCAGTACGGTAGCTCGATATGGCTGTGGTACAAGAAGCTGCTCAATTACTGCATCCTTCTCTTTGTCTACTTGGTATAGTAAGCCTCTGCTTATTGCAAAAGGGGGGTAAGTAGGACTTGTTCTACCTAGGACTACTCCCTCTAACACCTGTACATTTTTCAAGGCATTTGCAAGGGTGGGGTCATGTAACTGTGCAACACCGTACTCGCCTGTGAGAGGGGGCAGCTCGCATGCATCCTCCTCACTGGAACTTGGAGCATTTCCTGAAGCCACGTTCTCCTCTGCACTGTCGGGGGTGGCCGCTGAATCATCTTGGTTGACCGGCACTCCTACAAGAACAGGGGCAGGGCTGAGTGGCTCTGAGGTTTGCACTAGATGACCTTTACCTTTCGGTTTCCTGAGAACCCTGGTTTGACGCTCCTGCGTCTCTCTCCACAGTGAGTGGAAGGCGGGGCAGTCCCTTCCAATTAGGACCGCAACAGGAAGGGAATCGACTACTCCAGCCATGGTGTGAATGGTTCCTCGAGTAGTGGTCATAGTGAGCTGGGTGATGGGATAGTCTTTGGTATCTCCATGGACGCAGGAGATTGGGAGGGCTTTACTGGTGGTCAGGCAGGTTGGAGGCACCAGGTCTTTCCTCACCAGGGTGACTCGACTACCTGAATCGAGCAATGCTTCTACAGTGCACTGCAGTCGGAGACCGTCTAAAACTGATTTCAGCTTCAGCTACAAAATATTACAGTACTTATAGGTTTGGGGTTTTTTTATATACAATGGGTGTTTTGTCGCTGAAGCTGAAGTTTTAGACGGTCTCCGACTGCAGTCCAATAACCACGTGATGTATCACATGACCTATTGACGTATTGCGACTAGAAAAAAAGATGGCGGCGCCCGGCAGAGTCCTCCGAGGCGCAGCCTTCAAAAACGTAATTGTAGTTAAAACAACGGTGCACTATCAAACTTCTCAGTGCCTGGATTTACATGTCAACAACCACCCGACACTACGGGATCAACATTTTTGCAACTTTGAGCCTCGTAAATGGGTGTAAAGTAAAGATTTAGCCCCATGGCTAACACAGGTGCCACGACCTCCCAACAGAAGCTGCATTTCACCTAGCTCGCGGGGTCCCGCCTACCACTCGGATTTCGGAATGCAGGGGACCTTTGGATGCGAGGTATGAGGCAAACGTCAGCGCTCAGCATCACATATTGACACAACGTAAACCATTTCACACCGGACTACTCCTTTAAGTCCTCTTCTCAACAAACAAACGGTTCTTCTTTTAAGTCTCTTCCAAAGTTCTCACCGATACAGTGTTTTCTCCACAGGGTAGCAGCCACAGAGGTAAGCAGTCCAGGTAAGTATTTTCATCAAGAGTTCCTTTCCAGCAGCTCTTCCAC
>NC_085879.1:50801800-50814300 GCF_034702125.1 Engraulis encrasicolus
ACACTGGACACGTATGACAGTGTGTGTGGAAGCTAATGAGGATTCTGCTGTGTGTGTGTGTGTGTGTGTGTGTGTGTGTGTGTGTGTGTGTGTGTGTGTGTGTGTGTGTGTGTGTGTGTGTGTGTGTGTGTGTGTGTGTGTGTGTGTGTGTGTGTGTGTGTGTGTCTCTCTCTCTCTCCAGGCTTCATTTCTGCAGTATAACAGCAGAGGGCTGTGCTACGCTGGTCTCAGCTCTATCATCAAACCCCTCATCACACCTGACATGGCTGATTCTGAATGGTAATAAACTAGGAGACTCTGGTAAGCAGCATATCAGAGCTCTACGCAGCAGACCAGGCTGTAAACTACAGATAGAATACTGAACAGAAACAGTTTGGCCTTTAGCTGCAGAATGTGACAGGAGTGGATATGGAGATGGTGGATGGTGTGCACTGCACTGTGTGTGTGTGTGTGTGTGTGTGTGTGTGTGTGTGTGTGTGTGTGTGTGTGTGTGTGTGTGTGTGTGTGTGTGTGTGTGTGTGTGTGTGTGTGTGTGTGTGTGTGTGTGTGTGTGTGTGTGTGTGTGTGTGTGTGTGCTTTAACATCCCATATCAAGACTCAGCCCTCTGAACAACCCTTTACACCCAAATAGCCTTCTACTTTATTTTATTGCAGTTATATCTATATTGTATACTCATTGTATTGTATCCTGTAATGAATATCACAGCATTTATAATTACATTATAACAAATTATATTAATATTTGTAACATCTTGTGTGAATATGCATTATGCGAAGAGTTTTAGTGGTCGTGTATCCAGATTGTAAGATGACTGTGTTGTGGAGTGTGAATATGGAGTGTTAATATCATTAAAACATTATTAAACACAACATGCTTGTTGATATATGTGGTATTCCGTTATTGACATTACAATAGTGCAAACAGAGCCTACAGCCCCCCGGGGGTGTTACAGAGTCCTTGGGGGGTGTAAAGAAGAAGACAGCTCGGGGGGTGGGGGGTCTCTGGTGCACTCAATTGTAAATAGGGGGCATTTAAACTTTTAATGCTAATATTTATACCCATCAGACATGCTGTATGAAGAAGGTGGGAATACAGACATGCATTCCTATATTGTAATACTCAAAATGAGTTTTTGTGAGATCCCGCACACTTCTAAGGCTTCTTTTTGCAGCAGGTGCTATATGTGGTATTCCGTTAATGACACATACAGATTCCAATCCCGGGTGTAAAGAATACAGGCGGGGGGTGGGGAGATCCCACACACCTCTAAGGCGGGGGGGTGGGGCTGGAGATCCCACACACCTCTAAGGCTTCTAATACAGGCGGGGGGGGGGGGGGGGGGGGGGGGGGGGGGGAGATCCCACACACCTCTAAGGCGGGGGGGTGGGGGGGGGAGATCCCACACACCTCTAAGGCTTCTTTTGCAGCAGGTGCAGCTTTTCAGGGAACTTCAGTCATCACTTTTCAAAAAGAAGAGCGCGACACTGCTTCTTCACGGTTGACCACTTTTATTTTTCTTGGTGCTGAGGTTTCGGCACTTAGGCCTTCATCAGAGTGGGTGGGAATACAGACACGCACATCTTACAAAAACTGCTTTATTGTAATACTCAAAATGAGAACTTTTATTACAATGAAACTATAGAGGATATAAGGACTTTTGTGTTGAATTGTTGTGTTGAATTGGAATTCTCTAGTAAGTTCTGGCCAATGTGATGTGGGCATTTCTGGCGCCCCTGAGACTTTTAAACTTCTGCTTTTTACCCACACCTCAGCTGGCAGGTGCGTCGGAGATGGCCCATGGGTCACTCAGCAACAACTTAAAGAAACTCCCGCACACTGAACATTTCGCTGTTCTTTCTTTAATGAGCGACGTTTCGGTATTAGACCTGGAGATTGCCTGATGAAGGTCTATTATTTATTATTAAAGAAAGAACAGCGAAATGGTCAGTGTGCGGAGCCCCTGTGACTTTTGTCACCCTGGGTGACTGCCTCATTTGTCTATATGCCTAGCGCCGGCCCTGCATTGACAGAATAGTAGATCATGAGTCTCATATACAACAGGCGTCTGTGACATCTCTATATGCCTACTTTACTAGGTAACACTTTACAATAAAGGTACATGAATAATACAATATTAACTTTGCCAACTAATTTGGCATCATCTTCAAGGTTCACACACAAACAAATAAACAAATATGAAAACCATCCCATTTATTGGGAAAAGCACAGCTCATTGCTATTTATAATCCTGCACAATAATTCTTCTTTTTTGTTTTTTATCCCCCCCCCCCACACACACACACACACACTAGTGGTGAGCACCCGCAAATAAAAATAATAAAATAAAATACAAAATTACATTGTTCTCGAAATCTTCTTTTTTTACATTGTTCCTTAGACACCCGCCCCCCCCCTCTCCCCCCAGCAACAAATGTCTTGATGTCCTCAAGAAGCCCGACTCCATCTCCTCAAAGTCTGTGATGTGGCCCAATGCAAGTGGGCAGTTGCGAGCTCCATCGACACAACGTCCAACAAACTGAGAGCCCACACACGTCTGCGCATAACATGGGGAGATTCCATCGGCTGACCAACATTTTTTTGCTGCAGTAAAAGCAGTCAGCAGTAGATTGCTCTGGAAAAGTGTCAGTGAGAGGTTTGAATAATCATTTAAAAAAAATAAACTTGGAGTTCAAACAATATCAGTCCCTATCAGAGCTGAAATGTCACCAGCTAGCTTGTCGCCAGAAGGGCGCCAAGGAGGAGCATTCACAAAAAAATGTAAAGACGTTCCCACCTTTCCATCCAACCACAAAGTACAATTAGTTGAGGTAGTTAGGCGCATATGAAATCTCCTAAGTGGTGTTAAATATATTATATGTGCTAGTTTCCAATGGATCATTTGATGATTAAGATTCTTAGATGGCATAGTAATTGTCTCCCATGTGTGATCAGAGAAGGTATCCTCCAGTTCACATCCTACATCTTTTGACCAAATTGCTATTACTCCAAGAGGCTTCTTCATCAGGAAGGAATATATAGATGACACAGAAGAAGGGATGAAGTCATTAAAGTATATAACATTGAAGTATATAACATTGTGGATACTATGCACTCCCCCTTTATGTAGTAAACACTCCCCCTGTATGTACAGTAAACACTCCCCCTGTATGTACAGCAAACACTCCCCCTGTATGTACAGTAAACACTCCCCCTGTATGTACAGTAAACACTCCCCCTGTATGTAGAGTAAACACTCCCCCTGTATGTACAGTAACAGTAAACACTCCCCCTGTATGTACAGTAAACACTCCCCCTGTATGTACAGTAAACACTCCCCCTGTATGTACAGTAAACACTCCCCCTGTATGTAGAGTAAACACTCCCCCTGTATGTACAGTAAACACTCCCCCTGTATGTACAGTAAACACTCCCCCTGTATGTAGAGTAAACACTCCCCCTGTATGTACAGTAAACACTCCCCCTGTATGTACAGTAACAGTAAACACTCCCCCTGTATGTACAGTAACAGTAAACACTCCCCCTGTATGTACAGTAAACACTCCCCCTGTATGTACAGTAAACACTCCCCCTGTATGTACAGTAAACACTCCCCCTGTATGTACAGTAACAGTAAACACTCCCCCTGTATGTACAGTAACAGTAAACACTCCCCCTGTATGTACAGTAAACACTCCCCCTGTATGTAGAGTAAACACTCCCCCTGTATGTACAGTAAACACTCCCCCTGTATGTAGAGTAACAGTAAACACTCCCCCTGTATGTAAACACTCCCCCTGTATGTACAGTAAACACTCCCCCTGTATGTACAGTAACAGTAAACACTCCCCCTGTATGTACAGTAAACACTCCCCCTGTATGTACAGTAACAGTAAACACTCCCCCTGTATGTACAGTAAACACTCCCCCTGTATGTACAGTAACAGTAAACACTCCCCCTGTATGTACAGTAACAGTAAACACTCCCCCTGTATGTACAGTAACAGTAAACACTCCCCCTGTATGTACAGTAACAGTAAACACTCCCCCTGTATGTACAGTAAACACTCCCCCTGTATGTACAGTAAACACTCCCCCTGTATGTACAGTAAACACTCCCCCTGTATGTACAGTAAACACTCCCCCTGTATGAACAGTAAACACTCCCCCTGTATGTACAGTAGCAGTGGGTCGTGTGTTTGTTCTTGTCCACGTCTGTTCATTTTACTGCTGTTACATGTGTAATTATTTTCTCTGTCTTTCTCTTTTGTTTTATTATTTTGCAAAATATTGAAATACAAGGATATGATTTGAGATTTTGTTAAATGTAACTGCTGTGGGGAGTTCTGTTTCATGGGATTTTCACGTTTTTTCCCCCTTTTTTTGTCTTAACTTATAATTAGCTGATTTCAGTTAAATTGTTCACTTCAATAAATATCCCATTTAGAACCTGAGCCATCTTAGTTCTGTTTTCTTGCATTGTGAAGCCAGACCTAGTACGCTTTATCCTTATCACCTAGTACACTATAGTGGTGTCAACAATAATCGATTCGGCAATGCATTGCAATGCAGGACATGGACAATTCAATTAAATGCAGCAAGTTCCATAATCGATGCAGCATATTTTTTCAAGTTTCCCAATTACTTCTGTGGATATTAATAAATAAAATCACTTCAAAGCATTGAAAACTGATGAAATATTTGCTTTGTTTTCAGTAGAGATGTTGTAATGCATTGCAATGCATTGTAGAATTGATTGAATCAAATCGAATCGCTACCTCCCAAATCGTAATCGAATCAAATCAAATCAGGAGGGCAGTGCCATTGCACACCACTAGTAGGCTATATCCTTGTTTAGATCCACAAAAGAGTGTAGTACTATAGTAGTAATGTGTTACTAAAGACCCTGTGTACTGTCATAGTGGTGTAGTACTATGGTAGTAATGTATTACTAAAGGCCCTGTGTACTGTCATAGTGGTGTAGTACTATGGTAGTAATGTATTACTAAAGGCCCTGTGTACTGTCATAGTGGTGTAATACTATGGTAGTAATGTATTACTAAAGGCCCTGTGTACTGTCATAGTGGTGTAGTACTATGGTAGTAATGTATTACTAAAGGCCCTGTGTACTGTCATAGTGGTGTAGTACTATGGTAGTTATGTATTACTTAAGGACCTGTGCTCCATCATAGTGGTCTAGTACTACGGTAGTTATACTGAAGGCCCTGTGCACTGTCATAGTGGTCTAGTACTATGGTAGTAATGTATTACTAAAGGCCCTGTGTTATGTCATAGTAGTGTAGTACTATGGTAGTAATGTATTACTAAAGGCCCTGTGTACTGTCATAGTGGTGTAGTACTATGGTAGTAATGTATTACTAAAGGCCCTGTGCACTGTCATAGTGGTGTGGTACTATGGTAGTAATGTATTACTAAAGGCCCTGTGTACTGTCATAGTGGTGTAGTACTATGGTATTAATGTATTACTAAAGGCCCTGTGTACTGTCATATTAGTGTAGTACTATGGTATTAATGTATTACTAAAGGCCCTGTGTACTGTCATAGTGGTGTAGTACTATAGTAGTAATGTATTACTGAAGGCCCTGTGTACTGTCATAGTGGTGTAGTACTATGGTAGTAATGTATTACTAAAGGCCCTGTGCACTGTCATAGTGGTGTAGTACTGTGGTAGTAATGTATTACTAAAGGCCCTGTGCACTGTCATAGTGGTGTAGTACTATGCAGTGGTGTAGTCTACATAGAACGCGGGTATACGGAGTATACCCACTTCTAAATTTCAGGGATTTCAGTATACCCACTTAAAATTGATTGATCCATTAGTGGTGTAGTCTACACCGAACACGGGTATATGGAGTATACCCACTTCTAAATTTCAGGGATTTCAGTATACCCACTTAAAATTGATTGATCCATTGTTTTGAATAGCACAAATACAGTGCCCTCCATAATTATTGGCACCCCTGGTTGAGATGTGTTAAAAGCCTTAAAATAAATTCAGTGTTTATTGCAGAAGAATACTGTCACACTGAACATTTTAGGAAAATGTAGCCTTCAACTCAAATGAATTGTAGGAAAATAAAAAAAATCCCTGACTAAAAAATAATTATTTACCCTTAACAATTCCCAGGAAATAAATATAATTGAAGCATTTCTGTCATTTCTACAGTAGTTTACAAAGTTTACCAGAGTATGTAGGAACATTTAATTAGTAATTCATCACTTCCTGTTTCCCTGGGGTATAAATATGACGTGACACCGAGGCCATTTCTCTTATCCACTCTTAAACATGGGAAAGACAAAGGAACACAGCATACAAGTGAGGCAGATGTGCGTCGACCTTCACAGGTCAGACAGAGGCTACAAGAAGATTGCCACTCAACTGCAGCTGCCCATATCTACTGTGAGAGCAATAATTAAGAAGTTCAAAACAACTGGAACAGTGGTAAACAAGCCTGGACGAGGACCCACGTTTATTTTGCCACCACGCACAGTGAGGAGGATGGTAAGAGAAATCAAAATATCTCCAAAGCTCACTGTTACAGAATTACAACAAATGGTAGCATCCTGGGGTCACAAAGTCTCCAAATCAACCATCAGGCGCTGTCTACACGCCAAAAAGCTGTTTGGGAGGCATGCACGGAGAAAACCTTTCCTCACCCACAATCATAAACGCAAACGTCTGGAGTTCGCCCAGCGGTATTGGGGCTTCAACTGGGACCGTGTGCCTTGGTCAGATGAGACCAAGATTGAGCTTTTTGGCAACAAACACTCTAAGTGGGTCTGGCGTGCCACGAAAGATGTGCATGCTGAAAAGCACCTCATACCCACTGTGAAGTATGGGGGTGGGTCAGTGATGCTGTGGGGCTGTTTCGCTTCCAAAGGCCCTGGGAAGCTTGTTAGGGTGCATGGCATCATGAATGCTTTGAAATACCAGGACATTTTAAATCAAAATCTGTTGCCCTCTGCCAAAAAGCTGAAGATGGGTCGTCACTGGGTCTTTCAGCAAGACAATGACCCTAAACATATGGCCAAATCTACACAGAAATGGTTAACCAGACACAAAATCAAGCTCCTCCCATGGCCATCTCAGTCCCCAGACCTCAACCCCATTGAGAACCTGTGGGGTGAGCTGAAGAGGAGAGTACAGAGGAGAGGACCCAGGTCTCTGGATGATTTAGAGAGATTCTGCAAAGAGGAATGGCTGAAGATCCCTCTTTCTGTCTTTTCCCATCTTGTGAAACATTATAGGAGAAGATTAGGTGCTGTTTTGTTGGCAAAAGGGGGTTGTACAAAATATTAACAACAGGGGTGCTAATAATTGTGACACACATTATTTCATGTCAAATAATTATTTCTTTATGTGGGATTTTTTCCCCACTGAATAAATGCACTTGTATTGAAGGTTGGATTTTTCTCTTTTTTTCCATTAAGGTCCCATATTATTTAGAGAAAAATAATAATAATTGGAAGCTAAAAAACACATCTCAACCAGGGGTGCCAATAATAATGGAGGGCACTGTATATACAGTATACCCACTTCAAAAAATGCTCAAATATACAGTATACCCACCATAAAAAAGTAGACTATACCACTGGTACTATGGTAGTTATGTATTACTAAAGGCCCTGTGCACTGTCATAGTGGTCTAGTACTATGGTAGTAATGTATTACTGAAGGCCCTGTGCACTGTCATAGTGGTTTCAGAGGCAACTTATTGTCTGGTAAGGGGCTCCCTATCACAGAAACATATTGTACAGGCGAAAACCCTGAAGTTCACACTTCACTGCAGTTCATGTGTGAGACAGCAGAGAGCGCCAGAGACTCATACTTCCCCTCTGGTTTCTAGAGGCTGACATGATAAGGGACAGAGTCTCAGTTTCTCTATCTGGTGTGTGTGTGTGTGTGTGTGTGTGTGTGTGTGTGTGTGTGTGTGTGTGTGTGTGTGTGTGTGTGTGTGTGTGTGTGTGTGTGTGTGTGTGTGTGTGTGTGTGTGTGTGTGTGTGTGTGTGTGTGTGTGTGTGTGTGTGTGTGTGTGTGTGTGTGTGTGTGTGTGTGTGTGTGTGTGTGTGTGTGCGCACGCCTCTCTGGAAATGATCACCACTGGAGTGGTGGTAAGTAATAAAAAGAAATGAATAGTAACAGCAATAAGCCTCACAGTACAGGAAGTGTCCCCTGTTGTAGCGCTACACAGTGGGACTGGAACTGATAACCAGCTGGTCATATGCTACCCAGGGCCAACCCAAGCATTTTGGGGTCCCTAAAAAGCCACATTTTATCTGGGGCCCCCCATAACACTACTTACTCAGTACCAGATGCCTCATAAGCTTCATTTACTTGCATGAGTGAGGGGGAGTAGACTAACGACGTAGGTAGGCTGTCTGTAGATTGTGTACCCATCATACACTGCACGTCCAAGTTCTCATACAGAAAGACATTTTTCACAAAGAAATATCTAAGTTTAGTTTCAAAACGAGAATGGAGGCAGGGCACTGGACTGGGTGTAGGGTGGAGAGCTGGAGACATTTGCTACATTGTAGATATTTACCTCCTGTCACATTAGCAACACATACTCTACCTGTCTACAGTACCTGTCTGCCTGCCTACCTGTCTACCTGTCTTCCTGCCTGCCTGCCTGCCTGCCAGCCTGTCTGTCTGTCTGCCTGCCTACCTGCCTGCTGCCTGTCTGTCTGCCTGCCTGTCAATCTGTCTGCCTGCCTGCCTGTCTGCCTGCCTGTCTGCCCGACTGTCTTGTCCTCTGTCCTCTGTCTGTCTGTCTGGCTCTCTGTCTGTCTGTCTGTCTGTCTGTCTGTCTGTCTGTCTGTCTGACCATCTGTCTGTCCACCTGGTCTGTCTGTCTGTCTGTCTGTCTGTCTGTCTGACCATCTGTCTGTCCACCTGGTCTGTCTGTCTGTCTGTCTACTTCCTTCTCCATACCTCCTTGTCTGTCTGTCTGCCTGTCTGACCATATGTCTGTCCACCTGGTCTGTCTGCCTGTATGTCTACTTCCGCCTGTCTGCCTGTCTATGGTGTCGTCTGTCCAGGCTGGTTAGAATGGTGATGTCATCACATGTCAGATCTGGGAGACTTGTGTCATGAGGTGAGGGTTAGATGTCAGATGATGCCATAGACTGCAGCCTATACAATACTGAATTATTATATCCCATAGACTCTATATAATACTGAATTAGTATATCCCATAAACTGTAGCCTATATAATACTGAATTAGAATATCTCATGAACTCTATATAATACTGAATTAGTATATCCCATAGACTCTATAATACTGAATTAGTATATCCCATAGACTCTATATAATACTGAATTAGTACAAACCCCAACTCCGATGAAGTTGGGACGTTTGGTAAACAGTGAATAAAATCAAAATGCTATCATTTTCAAAACATTCAATCTATTTATTAGATGGAGAATAGTGAAAAGACAACATATTAAGTGTTAAAACCGAGAAAAAATATTGTTTTGGGGGACATATGTACTCATTTCTAATTTGATAAATCTAACACGTCTCAAAAGAGTTGGGACGGGGACAATAAATGGCAGCAAATGTCGAGGAAGACTAAAAACAAAACAAAAGACAACACTTAACAGTTAAATACATTAACCGATGAGATGATTTTATATAAAAAACAGTGTTAATTCCTATCTTGGACATGATTTCACCAGCTTAAATGGTGGGTGTATTCCTTGTCATGTTTTGCAATGTTTTCTTTTCTGTAGTGCTTACAGTGTGACAGGTCTTGACCAAAAACGCACCATTTTATCACCTGCTGGTCCTTATGATGGAGCCAAACTGTTAAAACATAGTAGAGAATGCAATTTGACCTTACTATGTGGCAGTAATCGAAGATCTCCCTTCAAAATATAATGCATGAGTGGCTTTTCATGCTGTTTAAAACCCATTTACACCATTCAGCACTGTATTTAACTCTACAGATGAGTGAGAACATCTTAACCAATGCACTACTGCACCCGCATGCCATCATGGAGGCTGACTTTTGAAGCTAGCACTAACACAAGTTGGATGGTCCATTTTCACTGTAGCACAGGATGTGCAATGCTCTATTATTGTGAAAAAGAATGGACTTCTACAACTTCTGCTGACTTCTGTAAGCAAAGGACAGTTTCCCATGTCTTCTGGGTCTATTTCAAGTGAGCTCAGGTGCTTAGAAGAATGTTACACCCCTGTATCATTTTCATGCATTAAGCATTCTTAATATGGTCAATTTTCAATAGCTCTAGTTCCTGGAGTGCTAGAGTGAGACTGCAGCCAATATATATTTCATGATGTCATGAACCTATACAAAGATTTTATTAACAAAAATATGTCTTATATACACTAAATCGTGGTAAATCAAAGGGAATTCAAAAATGTATGTAATAACTATGGTAATTATTCCCTTTGCATCTTTAATTCTGAGTGACTCAGCCTCTCTGTGATGATCTTATACCTGGACACCTATACTGTCCGTCAGTACAATTCATTTTGAAATGTTCTTCTTTGTTGTTTTATCTTATTTGGATGTTTACTAAATTTCACTGATCCCTGTCCCAACTCTTTTGAGACGTGTTGGATTTATCAAATTAGAAATGAGTACATATGTCCCCCAAAACAATATTTTTTCTCGGTTTTAACACTTAATATGTTGTCTTTTCACTATTCTCCATCTAATGAATAGATTGAATGTTTTGAAAATGATAGCATTTTGATTTTATTCACTGTTTACCAAACGTCCCAACTTCATCGGAGTTGGGGTTTGTATATCCCATAGACTGCAGCCTACACAGTAAAAACTGCAGTGTTAATGCAACACTCAGAGAGTTGATTTAACATCTTCTAGATTGTATTTGGACCCAGAGTACTCTGTAAGTGTTGAATTAACACTGATTTTTTTACTGTGTATATAATACTGAATTAGAATATCTCATAGACTATATATAATACTGAATTAGTATGTCCAAGACTATATATAATACTGAATTAGTATATCCAAGACTGTATATAGCAGTGATGCGCGGGTGGGTGTTATTTTAACACCCACCCCATCCCAACCCATTAATTATTTCCACCCGCCCGGCCCGGCCCGAGAGAGATTTCAAAGCAACCCGCCCGACCCGCCCAATATGACCCGCAAAAAATAAAAATGATAAAAAATGAAATAAAAAACATGTCCTGTACAGGTGACTAATTTTAAGCCAACCTAAAGGAGAAGGGTTTGCAATTAACACATAGGTCGCATTAACCGACAAATATCCGTCATTGACAGATTTTTTTGATGGAGGATGGAAAATTCTGAAGCCTGTCCGGATTATATTGTGGGTGATAATAAATGAATCACAAGTTTAAGTAAACCCCATATCTAATAGAGCAAATGTGCATTTCAATTAGGCATAGTTATCATCAGCGTAGATAATTTCTGGCTTCTATCGTTCGCCTTTCTCCCTCTCTCCCTGCTTGTCATGCCATGCGCAGCAGCTGTGCGGCTGGCTGCGCCGGACCGCGCGCCTCGGCACTTGCTCCAAATAATGAATTAAAATAAGATGTTGCTTGCCACCATACATACATGTGTGACTTCGATTCATTTTAGATTCAGAACTATTTGTAAACCTAGACCAACTGCATTTACTGACTATCTGATTGCCAATGACGAAGTTGTCCCTCTATCGCCTTTCATACAAGCATAGTTTCATAGGCCTATCGCTATAGCATCAGACGTCACTTAACTCCTCGCTTGAAACATAAAAAATATGTGAATAGCATGTTTGCTATGCTGTGATTCTCTCCCTCCCTCCCTCTCCCCTCCTCTGATCTGCTGCTCCTTTATAAACTTGAGCTTTCAGTCTGTCTAATGGCTAACCGCAGAATGACCACCGTAGTAGTATCATTCACTATTATGGGTGGATATTAATAGCACATGCCTTTTATGTGATAGTTAATACACCGCGCTCTTCCGTGTGGTGCGTCTCCAGTTGAAAACTTAGCAAGTACAGAGGTGGATCACACTCAGGGTCTTCTACTCAGGGAAATGGTGAAAAAGGAAGAGAGGAAGACCCTGATTGCGATCCACCTCTTTACTTGCTAAAACAAATATGTGATGAAATCAAAATCAAAATGAAATCAGTCATCAACATGTTTATTACAACACCATGGTCAATGTGGGATCCAATCATTTCCAAATTACAGTAGGGTCTCTATGGCATGGCCAATCACATTTGCCAATCCCACAATGTCAGGCGAAGTAATACCACTGGATATAGGCCTGCCCTAGGACGGAGCTAATAAAAGAGACATTTAATTTCCTTAACATTGAAGGTTCACTTCTCTGAATGTAGGCCTGCATGGATCACACCACACCAAATATTAGAACAAATTCAGCTTCCATGGCGGAGGTCTGCACTCTCTGAGTGCATTTCTAGTCTTATCTTTGACTTTGGGGGTTAGTCTTATGGGGGGAGGAAATGTT
>NC_085879.1:50819300-50861800 GCF_034702125.1 Engraulis encrasicolus
AAGAATTTAAATGATGTTTCTTACTTTCCCATACAGACATAGACAGTCATAGACTGTAGGTGTGGACATAGACAATTAGACTGCAGCTGCAGCGGTAGGTAGCAAAGTATTTGAGTCAATTAAAATAAGGGGTAACACTATAGAATAACATTCCCTTAAAGCTTTATTATCACTTTATAATTAATGAACTAAGTATTAACAAAGCATTTACACATGTTTGTAAATGAATACAAACCACTACAGCTGCATATCAAAGTGGGAATCGACTCCTCCAGGATGTTTGGTGTGTTTTTGTCTGCCCAGCACTTCTATATTTACTGTCTAGCTTCCGTCTCTTCTGCTCTTTGGTGGACGAACCTCTAGGACTGTTGAGGCTGTGCACTGCATATTCTGTGTTAACATACTATTTCCCACTCATGTACAAATATATGTAAATGTTTCTTTGATAATTAGTTAATGAGTTTATACAGCTTTTTAAGACTGTTCTATTCTAAAGTGTTACCAAATAATAAGGTATGTAGTATGTAAATTTTGTATAGGCCTACTGTATATTCAGTGTTTGTTTCTATAGCACAGTATAGAATTCACTTCTGACAATATGGTTGTGTCGCCTTTCTTAAACAAGACGAGACACACAAAGCCAACCCTATACAAGAGCACATAACACAAATAGGCCTACACACTACTGATTCAATAGACACACTACTGATTCAATAGGCATATACACTACTGATTCAATAGACACACTACTGATTCAATAGGCCTACACACTACTGATTCAATAGGCCTACACACTACTGATTCAATAGGCCTACACACTACTGATTCAATAGGCCTACACACTACTGATTCAATAGGCCTACACACTACTGATTCAAGGTGTACGACAGACTACCCTACAAGAGCACATAACACAAATAGGCCTACACACTACTGATTCAATAGGCTGTACTACTGATAGACTACCCTATACAAGACCACATAACACAAATAGCCCTACACACTACTGATTCAATAGGCCTCCATACTACTGATTCTGGTTAAATAAATAGGCAGCTCTGAGCAATACATATCTATTCTAAATCTGATGTTTTTCCTGATGGCTCCTCTCCAGCTAATGAAGTGTTTATTTCTAGTTGCAGAGACCTTGATTTTTACAGGTTTCTACCAATACAGGCAGTGAGATGTGTCCGTTCCAAGTGCTAATGTAAAATAACAATATTTATGTTCTGTGACGGCTCTTGCCTGGTGGAGTCCAGTTAATGTTTAACTCGGTGTAGCAATAAAACACTGAACAGTAATGCAACAAGAAATAGTGTCACCAAGATGTAACTTGAACACCACGGCATTCAAACACAGTGACATAAATACACAGGCATAATACATGAGGGTTAAAGTAGTGCAGTAGAATGTGCCCATTGTAGCTAATCTCTATTTAAATACCTACACAGTAAATTACCTAGATACTTAGACTAAATATACCTACCTGACACAACTCTTGGGATGCTGTTTTTATTGGCGTTAGTGTACAAAAAACATTCATTGTCAGGGGAAATTGAAAATGTGAAAACGGTTTTATAAATGACATTGCATCTACTCAATACTCAATCTGGCTTCTCATTATGTGTGTCCTGGCCAGGTAAAGAGGTGAGGTGCTGCCATCTGGTGGAGGAAAGGGTCAGTACGGGCTCTTCAGGATGAGTTCCCCTGTCAACCAGGAGTCCCAGCTGGGACAGAAACCAACCGCTAAACCTCACAGGTAACTTAAACTTTAAAACAATTGTATTCCTTTTAGAGCTCCTCTGTCAAGTGAAAGGTAGCCCCTTAATGCGCGCCGTACCTCCTGAGGCACGCTGTAATAGACATTGAAATGTAACTACCATAGCACTACAATACTATGACACAACACAAGCCCTTTAGTAATGCACCACGACTTGGTCATTACCATACTGGTAACAATGAATTTATAAAGCCGTGCCTTAAGGGGTTAAAAACGTTACCAGAGCTTTAACTAGCAAAGGCTGTAGTGGGTCTTTTCTTAGGGTGATATTTTGCATGATTTAATGAAAGTGCAGGCGTGGTGTAGAGGTTAGGAACTTGGACTTAAGATTAGAGTTGCAGGCGTGGTGTAGAGGTTAGGAACTTGGACTTAAGATTAGAGTTGCAGGTAGAATCCCCAACCCTTACCATTCCTGAAGTGCCCAGTGCTCCAGGGTCTGTAACCAATACCCTGTAATTGCTACTGGTCACTTTGGATACAAGCATCAGCTAAATGTATTTTTTTGTATTTTAAGGCAATGTGATGTAACAAGTGCAAGGACTACCCACTGCAAGACATTTTAGCCAAGATAATGTAAAAATGTTTAAGACAGGAAGAGACTGGGAGAGAGAGAGAGAGAGAGAGAGAGAGAGAGAGAGAGAGAGAGAGAGAGAGAGAGAGAGAGAGAGAGAGAGAGAGAGAGAAAGGTTGGCACATACAACTTGTGCATGTGGGAGAAGGGTCTCCAAGAGGGGAAGAGAAAGGCGTCTGGAGCAGAGATGCGCCGAGAATCTGTCCTGCGTAGCCATCTCTGCGCTCTGTTAGGAGTGTTCATGGCTATTGACCCGAATGTGAAATTATGTTTTTGGTTTAAAATCGTCTTATTTTCCCGGGCCATAGACAAAATAGCGCCAAAAATAATGTTCTATCCTGGTTTTCGCTGTGTCGGCCGTGGTCTATCAGCCATTGTCAAAGCGGTGCGGGCAGACAGCGTGCAGGTGCTGGGAAACAATTTCAATCGACTTGTTGCTTGTCCGCACTCAGTTTAGTCTCAAAAAGAAAACTTTGGTTATTCCCCTTTTGACGAACCACCTTGTTAATTTTGGATGGTGTCGTCAGACATCCAATGATCACCTGTGCGCAAGAAAGCGGTGCCTGTGCGCCTAACCCCTAAATGAGCTAAGAGAGGCGGAGAATCTTGGTGTAGCGTTACTTCGTGCTCTGTTATAAAGAGTGCTCATGGAAATTCTGCTGTGAAACGTGTTTTATTAAAATAACAAAGAATTTCTGAACATAATTTTGACCTGTGTACCCTTGTCTTCTTATGTAAAACAACATTTTTATCTTGAAAAAAACCCTTTTCCCCAAAAAAATTAAGCAGTAAAAAATAGGAGGGGGGCGTATCTTATATTCAGGATTGTCTTGTAGTCAGGCCATTAAGTTGGAGTGTAACATCAATCTGACACTAGAAAGGAAGAGATGGTTGATGTTCATGCCCATGTGTTGTTGTGTATGCTGGTCTGTGGTGCGAGAATGATGGGTGATGCCCATGTTGGTGGGTGTGCGCATGTTTATATGCCCGCGTGATGTTTGTGTGCCGATGTGGCTCTTTGCTGTGACACATTACAAAATGTGGCTCTTGGTCTCCGACTGGTTGACCACCCCTGCCTTACACAATCAGTTCCAGTGATGAGTTTATTTACCAGTCTGTAGATTGGGAACATATTACACCTTTACACCCACAGCATCATTGCAAAATTCATGGTCTAGTAATCTCACTGACTAAATGTAACCAAAGCAACATGATCCAACACCCCCACTCTGAATCTGTTTTGATTACTGTTCTCTGCTCCTTAGTGCCATGGACAAGACACCAGGGTCTCCTACACAGAGCTGTGTGTCCATGAGGAGTGACAGGTCCAAGGACTTCCCACCCATGTTCAGAGAGACAAAGGATTCCCCGGAGCTAGGGTATGTGTTTTTTTTTTGTAGTTAATTTGTCAAGGACAATGCAGTGCACATAATTACAAACATGACTTGGCAAGGCCATGGCATAGCTTGCAAATGTGAGTACATGAAAGGTTTGTAGCTAGATATCTAATTTGCCACCGCAGTCCCTGGTCAGGACTACCCACCCCTGTACAAAGTTTTTTTTATTATTATTATTTGTAGTTCATTTGTCAAGGACAATGCAGTGCACATAATTACAAACATGACTTGGCAAGACCATGACATAGCTTGCAGATGCGAGTACATACAAGGTTTGTAGCTAGAATTATAATTTGCAACCTCAGTCTCTGGTCAGGCACCTACAGTATATCACGAAAGGGAATACACCCCTCACAGTTTTTGCAGATTTTTGAGTATACATTTTCATAGGAAAGCATTACAGAAATTTCACTTTGACACAATGATTAGTGACCTTTTAACAATTTATTTAACCGCTTAAATTTCTTGTTCACTCAGAAAAAAACAAAATACATCCATTCATGTTTGAACATGTACTCACAAAAGTGAGTACACCCCAGATTAAAATCCAGTAGAGAAGGGGCTGTGTTGGCTCGAATCGTCTCGAAATGAAACGAAATGAAAAGGGATTTTAATCCGGATTTTAATCTGGGGTGTACTCACTTTAAAACCAGTCATTGCTGCAATTGTCATCCACACCTTCCAATGCAGCTGATAAAATACTTAACGTCTTCTCCCTCTCTCCCCCATGGTCTCGTCTGCACTCCTCGCCTACTTGACGGTCACACACCTTTTTCTTTCAGGTGGATACGGACATTTGCAAGTGCTACGTGCACAGTTCAAATGTACAGACATATTGTGCAATGTTCATCAGCACTGACGTGTCGTTTTGTCAGACTTGATTTCATTATTTTAAGAACATAACTTATAGATGCCGCCTCGCCTCCTATTTGCATGAACTGTGTTGTCAAACGTCATATCTCCGTCTGCTCCATAAATAGTTGCTCATTTTTTCAGTCGGCATCTCTTCCACAAGAAACAACTACCTATAGTGCTACCTCAGTCTCATTGCTGGTGGGAGATTGTTTTTCAACTTATTTCAGACACATCTCAAACGCAGGCATCTTGCACAATGCAGCATTGGCACGCAAGCGTGTGCCGCGCATTGCGTGTTGCGCAACGGCACCTCTTCCAACGACGCAGCCTAATTGAAAATAGGCTATTTGTTGTAGACATGTCCACCAACTGGCATATTGAGACTGCAAAACTATTAGAGACTAGACTAACTGTTGGAAAGGGAGAAAAACTAACTAGTTTCAGCGAGGATTTAAAATGTTAATTTGTTCTGGAGACTCCCCTATGGCGTTTCACTATTGTGGCTGGCTGCCGGATCTGGGCCACATCTGGGCCGTGTCCGGGCTGCATCTGGCCCACCGACTAATAGCCCTGCAGTACACTGTAATTTCTGGATCATCAAACAATGTCCATTTGTGCATATGCCTTACACAATCAGTTCCAGTGATGAGATCATTTACCAATCTGTATTGGGAGCACATTACACCTTTCCACCCACAGCATCATTGCAAAATTCATGGTCTAGTAATCTCACTGACTAAATGTAACCAAAGCAACATGATCCAACACCCCCACTCTGAATCTGTTTTGATTACTGTTCTCTGCTCCTTAGTGCCATGGACAAGACACCAGGGTCTCCTACACAGAGCTGTGTGTCCATGAGGAGTGACAGGTCCAAGGACTACCCACCCCTGTTCAGAGAGACAAAGGATTCCCCGGAGCTAGGGTATGTTTTTTTTTATTATTATTTGTAGTTCATTTGTCAGGGACAATACAGTGCATATTATTATAAACATGACTTGGCAAGGCCATGACATAGCTTGCAGATGTGAGTACATACAAGGTTTGTAGCTAGAATTATAATTTCCAACTTCAGTCCCTGTTCAGGCACCTATATCTTTTACTCCACTTTATTCCCCAGCCAACGCCAGCCAGGAGTGGTTTATTTGGGACAGATATAGTATTAACTAAAGACACAGGAATGGCAAATGACACAGATGAGGAGAGATAAATGTATCAATGTTATATGACAATTTAATTATCAACTTCAAGGTAACGTTACATTTAACTCAAGTCTTCTGTATGTTACATAGTATACAATCAACTCAAAGACATTTTAGCCAAGATAACCTCAAGATGTTTAGGGCAAAGAGAGAGAGAGAAAGGGAGAGAGAGAAAGGTAGGCACACACAACTTGTGCATGTGGGAGAAGGGTCTCAAAGAGGGGCTCATTATCATAGGCTTATATACCGTTGGAGAGGTGGCCAAGGTCCTTTGTCTTCTAGGGCCAGTGATACCATGGTGGGTGCCACACCTAGAGTACCATGGGGGATAACCTTCTAAAACAACTTTTACCAAGATAACATGAAACAGTATACTGTAATTTCTTTGTCATCCAACAATGTCCATTTTTACATATGCCTTACACAATCAGTTCCAGTGATGAGTTTATTTACCAGTCTGTAGATTGGGAACATATTACACCTTTACACCCAGAGCATCATTGCAAAATTCATGGTCTAGTAATCTCACTGACTAAATGTAACCAAAGCAACATGATCCAACACCCCCACTCTGAATCTGTTTTGATTACTGTTCTCTGCTCCTTAGTGCCATGGACAAGACACCAGGGTCTCCTACACAGAGCTGTGTGTCCATGAGGAGTGACAGGTCCAAGGACTACCCACCCCTGTTCAGAGAGACAGAGCCTTCCCCGGAGTTAGGGTATGTGTTTTTTTTTGTAGTTAATTTGTCAAGGACAATGCAGTGCACATAATTACAAACATGACTTGGCAAGGCCATGGCATAGCTTGCAAATGTGAGTACATGAAAGGTTTGTAGCTAGATATCTAATTTGCCACCGCAGTCCCTGGTCAGGACTACCCACCCCTGTACAAAGTTTTTTTTATTATTATTATTTGTAGTTCATTTGTCAAGGACAATGCAGTGCACATAATTACAAACATGACTTGGCAAGACCATGACATAGCTTGCAGATGCGAGTACATACAAGGTTTGTAGCTAGAATTATAATTTGCAACCTCAGTCTCTGGTCAGGCACCTACAGTATATCACGAAAGTGAATACACCCCTCACAGTTTTTGCAGATTTTTGAGTATACATTTTCATAGGAAAGCATTACAGAAATTTCACTTTGACACAATGATTAGTGACCTTTTAACAATTTATTTAACCGCTTAAATTTCTTGTTCACTCAGAAAAAAACAAAATACAGCCATTAATGTTTGAACATGTACTCACAAAAGTGAGTACACCCCAGATTAAAATCCAGTAGAGAAGGGGCTGTGTTGGCTCGAATCGTCTCGAAATGAAACAAAATGAAAAGGGATTTTAATCCGGATTTTAATCTGGGGTGTACTCACTTTAAAACCAGTCATTGCTGCAATTGTCATCCACACCTTCCAATGCAGCTGATAAAATACTTAACGTCTTCTCCCTCTCTCCCCCATGGTCTCGTCTGCACTCCCCGCCTACTTGACGGTCACACACCTCTTTCTTTCAGGTGGATACGGACATTTGCAAGTGCTACGTGCACAGTTCAAATGTACAGACATATTGTGCAATGTTCATCAGCACTGACGTGTCGTTTTGTCAGACTTGATTTCATTATTTTAAGAACATAACTTATAGATGCCGCCTCGCCTCCTATTTGCATGAACTGTGTTGTCAAACGTCATATCTCCGTCTGCTCCATAAATAGTTGCTCATTTTTTCAGTCGGCATCTCTTCCACAAGAAACAACTACCTATAGTGCTACCTCAGTCTCATTGCTGGTGGGNGATTGTTTTTCAACTTATTTCAGACACATCTCAAACGCAGGCACCTTGCACAATGCAGCATTGGCACGCATGCTGAGACACGTGTGCCACACTTTGCGTGTTGCGCAACGGCCCACTCTTCCGACGACATCAGCCTAATTGAAAATATTTGTTGTAGACATGTCCACCAACTGGCATATTGAGACTGCAAAACTATTAGAGACTAGACTAACTGTTGGAAAGGGATAACTAGTTTCCACGAGGGTTTATAATGTTAATTTGTTCTGGAGACTTCCCTAAGGCGTTTCACTATTGCGGCTGGTCGCCGGATCTGGGCCACATCTGGGCCGTGTCCGGGCTGCATCTGGCCCACCGACTAATAGCCCTGCAGTACACTGTAATTTCTGGATCATCAAACAATGTCCATTTGTGCATATGCCTTACACAATCAGTTCCAGTGATGAGATCATTTACCAATCTGTATTGGGAGCACATTACACCTTTCCACCCACAGCATCATTGCAAAATTCATGGTCTAGTAATCTCACTGACTAAATGTAACCAAAGCAACATGATCCAACACCCCCACTCTGAATCTGTTTTGATTACTGTTCTCTGCTCCTTAGTGCCATGGACAAGACACCAGGGTCTCCTACACAGAGCTGTGTGTCCATGAGGAGTGACAGGTCCAAGGACTTCCCACCCATGTTCAGAGAGACAAAGGATTCCCCGGAGCTAGGGTATGTTTTTTTTAATTATTATTTGTAGTTCATTTGTCAGGGACAATACAGTGCATATTATTATAAACATGACTTGGCAAGGCCATGACATAGCTTGCAGATGTGAGTACATACAAGGTTTGTAGCTAGAATTATAATTTCCAACTTCAGTCCCTGTTCAGGCACCTATATCTTTTACTCCACTTTATTCCCCAGCCAACGCCAGCCAGGAGTGGTTTATTTGGGACAGATATAGTATTAACTAAAGACACAGGAATGGCAAATGACACAGATGAGGAGAGATAAATGTATCAATGTTATATGACAATTTAATTATCAACTTCAAGGTAACGTTACATTTAACTCAAGTCTTCTGTATGTTATATAGGATACAATCAACTCAAAGAAATTTTAGCCAAGATAACCTCAAAATGTTTAGGACAAAGAGAGAGAGAGGGAGAGAGAGAGAGAGGTAGGCACACACAACTTGTGCATGTGGGAGAAGGGTCTCGAAGAGGGGCTCATTATCATAGGCTTATATACTGTTGGAGAGGTGGCCAAGGTCCTTTGTCTTCTAGGGCCAGTGACACCATGGTGGGTGCCACACCTAGAGTACCATGGGGGATAACCTTCTAAAACAACTTTTACCAAGATAACATGAAACAGTATACTGTAATTTCTTTGTCATCCAACAATGTCCATTTTTACATATGCCTTACACAATCAGTTCCAGTGATGAGATCATTTACCAATCTGTATTGGGAGCACATTACACCTTTCCACCCACAGCATCATTGCAAAATTCATGGTCTAGTAATCTCACTGACTAAATGTAACCAAAGCAACATGATCCAACACCCCCACTCTGAATCTGTTTTGATTACTGTTCTCTGCTCCTTAGTGCCATGGACAAGAGACCAGGGTCACCTACAGAGAGCTGTGTGTCCATGAGGAGTGACAAGTCCAAGGACCACCCACCCATGTTCAATGAGGCAGAGCCTTCCCCTGAGCTAGGGTATGTGTTTTTTTTTGTAGTTAATTTGTCATGGACAATGCAGTGCACATAATTACAAACATGACTTGGCAAGGCCATGGCATAGCTTGCAAATGTGAGTACATGAAAGGTTTGTAGCTAGATATCTAATTTGCCACCGCAGTCCCTGGTCCAAGGACTACCCACCCCTGTTCAGAGAGACAGAGCCTTCCCCGGAGTTAGGGTATGTTAAACACAATCTGTCTCAGTGGTGAGTTTATTTACCAATCAGCTGATCAATCACTGTGACCTGTTACATCACAAAATGCATCAATGATGTAACAGACACAAAACTCATCACCACTAGGGCCAACCAGAAGCCGTGGCTGACAGAGCACATCCACAGACTGTTAAGGGCCAGAGACAAAGCCTTAAGAGCTAGGGATGAGGCTTGCCTCATAACAGCAAGGGCTAACCTATCCCAAGGCAAAAAAGGACTACACAAACAAAATAACTCCACACTTCTCAGATAGCAGAGACGCACAGAGCTTATGGCAGGATTTACAGGCCATCACAAACTACAAGCCTGCACCACAGACCCGTGAGAGCAACACCACTCTGCTGAATGATCTGAACAGTTTCTTCGCCCGCTTCGTAGCACAAAACCACACCCATCCACAGAAAACCCAACCTCCCCCCCACAACCAACCCCTGTGCCAGTCCTCTGCCAGCGTGAAAAGGACACTAGCCAACATCAACCCACGCAAAGCAGCAGGGCCAGACAACATACCAGGCAGAGTAATGAAAGACTGTGCAGAGGAGCTGAAAGATGTTTTCACAGATATCTTCAACACCTCCCTGGAGCAAGCCATCGTCCCATCAGTTTTCAAAGCTGCCACCATCATACCTGTGCCAAAGAAATCATCACCATCCGGATACAACGGCTACTGTCCAGTAGCACTGACACCCATCATAACGAAGTGCTTCGAACGGCCAGTCATGTCACACATAAAAGCTACCCTACCCCCAACACTGGACCCCTTCCAGTTTGCATATCGAGCAAAACGATCCACGGAGGAGGCAATCTGCTCTGCCCTCCATCCCGCACTCACACACTTGGACAATAAAGACACATATGTGAGAATGTTATTCATTGACTTCAGTTCAGCATTCAATACCATTATACCACAAAAACTAATCAACAAACTGGATAAGCTCGGAGTCAGCACCTCCCTCTGCAACTGGCTGCTGGACTTCCTGTTGCAGAGACCGCAAGCAGTACGTGTCGGGAACAATACCTCAAGCACCCTGACTGCTCAACTGCTACCACTGACCGCCGATGGTGATGTTGTAGAGAGAGTGAGTAGCACAAAATTCTTTGGAGTGCACATCAGCGACGACCTCTCCTGGACAAGAAACATAACATCTCTGGTGAAGAAGGCCCAAAAGCGTCTCCATTTCCTGCGCAAACTGAAGAATGCAAGTGCTATACCCTCCATCATCCAGCATTCTACAGAGGCACCATAGAGAGCATCGTGTCCAGCTGCACCACAGTGTGGGGAGGAAGCTGCACGGAGCAAAACAAGAAGACAATCCAACGCATTGTGAACACAGCGAAGAAGATCATTGGAGCACCACTTCCCTCCCTGAAGGACATTTACAACACCCGCCTTACCCGAAAAGCACTCATGATCACCAAGGACATGAGCCACCCTGCATACAAACTGTTCAGGCTCCTGCCCTCTGGAAAGAGGTAGGCCTACAGGTTATGCCGCTCCCGTACCACCAGGCTGGCAAAGACCTTCATACACCAAACAATCAGAATGCTGAACACTTAACCCGCCTCCTATCACAGATAGCCCCCCCGCAACACTGAATTGTGTTTGCACATTCTACTTGCACTAACTCAAACAAACACATGCACACACGTACACGTACACGTACACACACACACGCAGACACTGATACAACACACACACACACACACACACACACACTGATACCCCCCCCCCCCTACACTGCATCATGATTGTACACTCTACTAGCCCTAACTCAAAACACACACACACACACACACACACACACGCACACACACACACACACAGAAACACACCAACACACACACACACACACACACACACACACACACACACACACACTGAACTAACTCAAAAGCACACACACATGCACACATCGCTGCTGCTTCATGCCTGTTACTTGAATGACTGTACTGGAAAACTAGCTACCAACTAGTTGTAAATATTGCACATTACAAATTGCTTACTTTATATTTATTATTATTTCACAATGCTACTATCACGTACTGAGATTACTCCTTCTACTGAATTCCTCATTACCCTTACAAATTTGGTGCTTACAAAAAACTACTTCAAATTTCAGGATCAATACTATTTGAAATTACGGGGATCCCCGGTGGCGCCCAATCATTCATTTAATTGTTTATGGGGAAATTTGAGGTTGATTTTGTGTATTCTGCTAATAATCCATATCGTCAGTTTATCAAACACTATTTTAGATTTATTGATGATATATTCTTTGTGTGGAGTGGTACTGAAACAGCTCTCCAAGAGTTCTACAATTATATAAATACCAGACTACCAACTATTAAATCTGCCATGGAGATTGATCGTAAGGAAATTGCATTTCTTGACGTTCTTGTGAGGAGGGCGGGTGATGCTGATAGTTTGCAGACGGAACTGTATAGAAAACAAACTGATAGAAACACTAAGTACATTCGACATGACATCAACGCATATATGCACATTTAGACAGCAATGCATCCTGGATGAAAATGCTGCATGACGGTTAGATTTCCTGTCAAACTTCGAAATTTCGTCGACGTTGCGTTGACGAGGTGACATGTCACATGGTGTAAAACTATCGCGGGATGAATGCGGCTGCAGTCAGATCTTGCAACCTCTGCAGTTGCTTATCCCCTTCAACGCTCGTCGACGGACTGCCTCCGAGGTCACGCGCCCATGAACTGGTTGGTCAACAACTCACTCACGTGTGTATATGGGTCTTGTCTCACACCTCTACACGCGTTTGCGCAGGTCCCCACTTCAGCTCCTCCTGTCCCCCCACTCCTCACACGTGGTGTGTTAGTAGAGCAAACCGGTGCGAGCTCATAGTCTCGTTCATATTTGTGGCCGACTGCAAATGCGCTGTATTTAATAACACCCACATCGTGACAACAAGTTCTCGCTGACGTGCCTTGCGCAACGTCGACGCTCGCAACAAAGTCGTATGCGCTTACTTTCTTGCAATATGACAGTTACCATCTACCTGCACTAAAGAGATCGCTACCTTACAGCCAATTGTTGCGCGTCAAGTGCATCTGGAGTTGCCAATTTTTTTAAACTTTCTTGAATGATTATATGTTATAACAGTTCATAATATGTTTTCCTGGTCGTGTGAATGTGAAAGATTTTTTTTATTTCGTTTGATTGTTGTAGTTTATGAAAATAACAAAACGGCTAAGCCTGGCCAATTGAAAAAACAGGGCAGGCTTACGTCACCCTGACTACCCGCCGTTTGACCACGCCCACTTTTGACAAATCAAAATTCATAAACATTATTACCTCGTTCAAAAAGTCGAGAATCCCAAGAAAGCCGACCTAAAACCTCGGGAAAGTGGGTGTGAAGATTTGGTGATGCAATGTCAGATCGATAATTATCGAGGTTGATCTCTGGCGGAAGTATAGAACAACGAGTTCCCGACCTGATGTTTTGTATGACGACACACGCATCATCAACATGGCGCCCATGCATGGAACTAGCATGTAAACAGTATCAGAAATGCTAAAATATCATCTTGTAATCACTATCAACAACACCAGTTGATGTCATTCAATTGCAGATGTACATATGTCAGCACTGCTGGTATCTGACTGTTTGATTTGGTCTACTTAAGCTGAAATGATATGTCGTGGGTGTGAAGGCTCAAGGTGAGGTGAAAAAAAAGAAAAGAGAACCAAAACAAAACACGCATGAATCCCGATTGTTCCGGGATCAGTGGCGTTCATGCGCCAAACTCCAGAACTCGATTGTCATGTGAGCAGTGTCGTCAGCTGTCTCGAGAGGTCCCGAGCTGGTGAAGGCAACATATGAATGGAGCATCTTGGCAACTCGTAACCAAACCTTACTCATATCACTGATAACTAAACAGCATAAACACCCATTGTGCTGAGGATTGCACATGTAGATGGGGTAACAAACCATCCATGACTTTTCACTGGATACCTAAAAATAAAAGAAGAAAGCTGAGGTGGATCCATCCGGAAGTAGCTAGCACCTGGTAAGTGTCTTTCAACAAGTGTCTTTATACACTGCAACCTCTTAATACGTAAAATATAGGCAATTAAAGTGTAAGGTGTCATGTAGATGACATTTCAATTCAAGATGCTTTCCATAAGAAAGCATCAATGATGCAGAGCTATGTTCTACCTAGCTAACCTTATGCCATAGCAGCAACTGGCGCTATGCTAAGATATTGTTATGCTGAGATATTGAGGGCTGTGTAATGCGTGTACATAAAAACATGGCATTTTTTTAGTGCTCTTAGTAAAAAAGAAAGGCTATGAAGTTCAGTGTTATGGTTTAAATGTAAAAGTAAACCATGTGTACACATCTCTAGCGCAGAATTTCCTATAGTAGGTGTTGTAATATTAGATATTCTGCCACCTTCTGTTATGTTTTGTGTATTACCAGTTCTACCCAGAATGCTGTTCTACTTTTACCCGCTCTCTCTCTTAATAAAGTAGCTGTCTGACCAGCATCAAACTTGAACATGGTGACCCCGAAATTTGAACATTGTGGCGTTATGCGGCAAATCCGAGGGAATAACTTCATGGAAACTTGTGTGTAATGCTTCTCGGAGGGGTATGTATGGACTGTTTATCGCATCTTCGAGCCAAATATTCAGCTAGATATCTCGGAGTGCTAGACCGACGAGTCAAGTATGGCACTACACTACAAACCTCAGACGCAAGTCGATTGGAACTCCAGAGATGCTTATGGGTCATTTCACGTGAAATCAGACACTTTGGGACCCGACCGACCCGGATTTCAATCATACTTGGTGTGCCTTTTCAGTAGCAAGGTAGCACCACAGAACTGCATTGGTTTGAATCTGACACTAATATTAAGGGAGAAACAGACTAGGAAAGGTTCACATGTGAGGGTAGGACACTATACATTTAGCCTTGAATATATCAGTCAGTGTTAGTCACAAAAAGATGCCTGTGGTGTTGTTTGAAAGCTCTTTTCTGGCTCTACATATTACACAATCACCTTGGAATACAACTACTCTCAGAATATGAATTATGATAAATTGAAAAATTAAAAATTGAATATCTAAAAAACTTATATTTTAAAATGGCCAGTTCCTTGTCCAAACGTAGCCGGCAATGTCATGAGCAGCACCTAAAATGCTGGTGTTCGGTTTGTTATTCATTTCAGAGAGAATTTGACTCACAAATATGGCGTCATTCAGACCACTTACTAATAATATGGTAATACCATAGTAGCATCACATGACAAAACAAAAACAAAACAAAAATGGTCAGTGTCCATGGTCCCAGGTTTCAGAAACTAAGGCAGATGTCCATTTATACACCCCAAATGATGATATGTGAATGTTTGAACATTCCTTCTCTGTGTACCTGTGCCATCTTCCCTTTACCGTACTTTAAAGAGATAATCAATGGCTACACTCTCATTTTGTACTCTACCAGTGCATTTGAAGCAACAGCTGTGTCTTTTGTAGATAATGTATAAGTACGTCCCGTTGCAGTTACAGGTTCCACTACCAGAAGCACATCCTGATGATCCATGACAAGTCTATCTGGTCTGAAGGGAAAAGTGAAGGATGGAGATGGCCCATGAGGATGCAGGAAGATCAGTTTCACCTCTCCAGTGCTCGGCATACATTCCTCAGCACATGCTAGCCACCAGTTGCCATCATATACAGCTACAACATACCCTTTGATGCTTGAAAATGTAACACATTCCTTTACTGAGCTCACTCTTTCAACTCTGCCTTCTCTGAATGCTGAAAATGGCCTAACTTCCACTGTGTCCATTGACAATGGGCAGAAGCTGTGTAGTTTTTGAGTACCTGGAATAGTTCTTGCAGATTCAAACCTTTTCAACAGGTTCTCAGCTTCATGATGGTACATCTCTGTTGTGGCAAACTGGCAATGGATGTTCTGGTTCTGGGATGCGACCTAATGGACTTCCAAGGTCAGCCCATCCTGGTGTCCATAGATTACTTCTCTGGCTACATCTTCATAGACCCACTGCGAAACAGCACCACCAGTGTTGTAACTGCCCGCTTGAATGACAACTTCAGGCGTTTCGGCCTGGCAGAGAGGGTCATATCTGACAATGGCCCATGCTTTCGATCAGACCAGTTCCAGAAGTTTTGTGAGCTGTTTGAGATTCACCACACCACGGCAGAGTCGAACGTGCAATCCGAACTGTGCGTAACATCCTCAAAAAGTGTAAGAATGACACTGAAATCACACTAGCCATCCTGGCCTATCTTGACACCCCAATCAGTTCAGACCTACCATCACCTGCGGAGCTATTCCTCAACAGACGCATTAACACTCGGCTTGGCCAGCCACTGAACTCCACTCACCTCACTGAGCAACAGAAGCTCAGTCTCACAGACAAGAGATCAGCCCACCTCAAACCGCAGCGTACCCCTCAGATACGCTACGCGCCACAGCAGCCTATCTGGTACACCGAGGACTGCTCATCAGAGTGGAAAGCAGGTTACATAGACATCGCTGACATGCATCCAGACTCCTACTGGATCATCACACAAACAGGCAGTCGACTCCGGCGCAACCAACGCGACATCAAGGTTCGATATCCATTCAACCCACCATCAGCGGCACCCCATCACACGGAGCTCAACTTCCCCGACAGCGGCGACGACGCTCCACCTGTCTCCACCGACGGTGAGGTGACCAATCCGGTTGCCAACGAGTCCACTCCACATGCAGCAACACCTGTCGACTGTCCAGTCAACATCCCGGTCCCCTCGAAACCAGTGCCTCCAGAAAAACCATCGCCAGCACTGAGGCGATCTGGTCGGGTGACCAAATCCACTAAAGACCCCAACTTTGTGTACTCTACGTACAAAGGCAGGTGCTGAGGACCTAGCCTACAGTAAGACATGTCCTGGGACCCTGTCTTACAAATGTATGTTTGTCATGCTTAAAAAAAGAAAAAAAAAAAAAAAAGAAAATGCTGTTGACAATCCAAGTGTTACTTGTTTTACACTTGCACTCACCCTAGCTGTGGACTTTTAGTTATTCCCATATAACTTCATTGAAGGTGGAACATTCAATTTTTTTTATGTATGCTTAGACTTTGCGCTGTTGACATATTGGCAGTGCTAAGGCACCACTTAAAAAGGGACATGTTGTAATATTAGATATTCTGCCACCTTCTGTTATGTTTTGTGTATTACCAGTCCTACCCAGAATGCTGTTCTACTTTTACCCGCTCCCTCTCTTAATAAAGTAGCTGTCTGACCAGCATCAAACTTGAACAGTAGGCTTACTCTTCATAGGATGCTGTCATGAAATTCCAGTCACATTATCCATAATAGCTAACCTGCACAGGCCTACCCAGCCTTCGAGTGCGTTTTAATATGCGACCTTGCCTCTTCCACCAGCTTCTCGTCATGATGACATCACTGACAACAGCATTATATTTCAATATCTTGCAAAAGCTCAATTGTAGAGTCTTTTTCTCATTTCAGGTGGGATGGTGAATGAAAAACAGCTGGGAAACTTTATCGTTTTCTCCACGGAGGAGGGGCCAGGAGGTGGGACGAGGAGACAAGCACAAGTGGAGGAGGCAAGGTCACATATTGGGATGCACGCTTCATGTTGTCCTTGTAATTAATGTTAAGTGCAACACTTAATGTTTTCACAAAATTGTCTGCCTTCCAAAATGAGACATCAGGCCTAATGGTTAGGGAGGTGGTCTTGATATTGGGGCAGGTGCGAAACCCATCCCCTCTCTCCTCATCTCCATCATGGCTGAAGTGCCCTTGAGCAAGGCACTTAGCCCCACAATGCTGCAGGGACAGTAACCAATTCACTGTGATAAACTTGGTTGTTTGGGATAGAAATTGCCATTTAAGTATATCTTTCTATTTCTCCAGGTGAGAAGAGCAATGACCTGATGGCTGAGATTGGATGTATGGAAGAGACCGAGGTCCAGCACACCAAGCCAAGTTTAACCAATTAACTTCCCCATTTCAGCGTCTGCACCAGACCATTTCAATTAATCAGATCATTCAGTTGTTCAGACTTTATTTTTAGACACAAAGTACACATGCATTTTAGGGTTACAAAGGTGATACGAGGGGACGTCTATCCTGGGATGGACATATAACACATGTGCATTTTATATTAATGAATGGTTCTCTGAACTACTGTGGTATCCTGACCTGAGTTCATATTATTACTTACATGCAGTATAATCCAGGCACCAAAATACCCATGTAACTGGATACATACATATAATGGATAATAAAATACCAAAGGAAATGCCTGGACGGACATCATTTCAGTTATTTCATATACATGTATGTTATTATCACAACTACTGTGTGTCATCACTGACTACTCCCACAACAGGTACAGGTCAGGAGATGAATGCATCAAGGGAGGAACGTGGGGGTAGGCACGGTGGATAAGGAGACCAGCATCACTGATAGTGAGGCGCTGGCAAAAGCCCAAGCGAAGCCCCACAGGCAACTTCTTCATGATGGCGTCCTGTTCTGATAAAAAAGGAAAACATGTTATTTAAATTAATATGGTAATGCATTGTAATATACAGGTGTTAGACAATGAAAACACCTGACATTTTGGTGTGGGAAGTTTCATGGATAAATTGGACCACCTTGGTGGCCAGTCTACATTAATTGCACATTGCACTAAAGAGCAGTGTGTGAAGGCTCAATTAACAGGGAAAGAGCAAAGCACATAACAGCATGGGTGACATACCACCATTAAAAAAAAAAAAATTCTGGTGCATATTTGACCAAGATAACAAGTCTTTATGATGTACTAAGAGCCACGGTATGCAGGATATCTGCATACCAACCAGAAGGATGATCAGACAGGCTTCCTCTAGCGTCCACAGTTAATCCTGTTGGATGTGGTTCATCTTGGTGGTATGCAGACATTACCTTGGATAGCCCACCAAAAATGTCAAATTTTTTAACCCGTTATGGCAGTGGTTCCCAACCTATGGGTCGGGACCCCCCTTATGGGTCGCCAAAGATCCACAGGGGGTCGCGGAGCCCTCTTGATTTTAAGGGGTTTCGTTTCAAATATATATAGCCCATGTTGAATAAAAGACAAAGCATTTAACTAATAAATGCATAGACGCAACAAAATGTAAGTGCTACATTAAACATTTATTCTATATTTGACAAAAGATGAATAGAGGAATAAAATAGCAAAAATAAGTTTTCGCAGGAAACAGAGGGCATCTTGTGACTCCGTCTCGTGCGGGCGCTCGCGTGGTTGGGTCACCAAAGTAGACAATAGTAAAAACATGGGTCCCTTAAGAAAAAGGTTGGGAACCACTGCGTTATGGTGTGTGAATTGCAATATTTTGAAGAGAACTGTGCTCTTATTACCCTGCTAATTGAACCTTCACACTCTGCGTCAGCTTCTGACACCAAGATGTTTCGTTGTCTAACCCCTGTACTGTTACAGTACTGATTGAATAATTACCTGATGTAGCACTAGGTTGTCTGAATTTAAAAATGTGATGCCAGCCAGTAGGCTAAATAATATTAATCACAACTCACTATTCATTTCTTTACCTGTGCTGCTAGGATGTAATTCTTGGACACCATCCTGACGAATCCTGGGCACATAGAACAGTCTCTCATCCTTCTTCACCATGACCCATGGTTTTAGTTTGGGTGCTGACCACCTGACTCTGATGAACCTGCAATGACAAAATGATATACATCCATGTATAAATATATACATCCTATTACATTATAGGCCTACACTGGAGGTATAGCATAAATGGAAAGATTAAAAAAAAATATGCATGTACCCCTAGATATGCATAAAGTGTAAATGTGTGCAGACGAGATACACTGATAACAGGTATGCGGTGCTCAAGGCTCTAAATTAACTTTTTTTCATCACCAGCCAAAATGGCTAATAGATGTTTCATCTCACTAGCCTAACCAGGCATACTCACCAATGGGTCAAAGTGGCAACTAAGTTTTACTTTGTACCAGCCAGTACATCAGCATTTGGCTGATTGCAATGTTTATTCAGAGTTCTGGCTGTGCTTTTCTTTCTTTTGAGGGGGGGGATATATTCTCAGGTTTTAAATGTATGCATAAACTAATCAAAGTGTAGGCCTATAACCGGTGTAACAGACTGAGTCCCCCGTATCAACTGGCGACTCCAGGTGATAAACACAGTGATTGATCAAAACGAAAGTCTCAGTCCTGGTCTAAATGAATACACCCCAGATTAAGGGGGATGTAACATATGCATGTTTACGTAGTGCCCCCACCACGTCAATGCAATGTATGTGCCTTACATAAGGAATGCGCCCCTGGCGGCCCGGTGTATTTTACCAGTTAATAAATCAGTTAGATTCAGATCAGTGATCGCTCCGTTTATTGTTTGTTTATTTGGACACTTATATGTCAATAGACACAACAAGAACATTACATGGTGTCAGAATAATTAGTGTTTTATTTTCTGTCGACGAAAATGGACCACTTCAACGTTCCTATGCCTCGAATGGATTGGGAATCTACGAATTTACCTCAGGCTTGGAAAAAGTTCCGTCAACATGTGGAGCTAATGTTTAGCGGACCGCTACGTGAAAAAACAGAGGAGGAAAAGTGCAGCTACCTACTACTGTGGATCGGAGAGAAAGGCAGGGATGTCTACAGCACCTGGACACTTACAGCGGACCAGAGGAAAAAACTCAAGACTTACTACGACAAATTTGACACGTACGTAAAGCCAAAAGCTAACCCCATCTTCGCGCGCTACCAGTTCCATCAGCGAGTGCAAGGGGAAGGGGAAGGCATTGACCAGTTTATTACGGACTTGAGACTCATGATTAAAGACTGTGACTTTCGCGATGAGGATGACATGATTCGGGACAGGATTGTGTTTGGCACCAACTCCCATAAGGTGCGTGAAAAGCTGTTATGCCACGGTTCTGAGCTTACATTAGAGAAAGCTATCGACATAGCCAGAACGCACGAGCTATCCCGACAACAGCTACGTTCAATGGATGATAGCCACACTGCTAGCACTAGCGCAGCCAGCCATTCCGCCCATGCAGTTAGCAGAAAGCCCGCGTACGCCTACAAGCCAGATCGACAACGGCAGGGACGAACGACGACGGACGGCGAGAGGACAGCAGGTGCGACGAAAGTGTGCGGTGCGTGTGGAGGGGACCATGGACGTATGGGAGAGTGTCCGGCGAAAGGAAGGGTGTGCAACAAGTGCAAGAAGCCGAACCACTTCGCTAAAGTATGCTGATCATCAGCATCCCAACCGCAGCGACAAAAGCTGCCCGAAGAAAGTCCACTGCGTCAACGAGACCGACGAGGAGTCATCGGATGAGCTGTACATCCACACCATCACCAAAATCCACCCCGACACGACGAGAGAACAAGCGTTCGCAGAGGTAGAGCTGGGAAAGCAGAGAAAAAAGCTGAAGTTTAAGATCGACACGGGTGCACAGGCCAACATCATCCCAGCAGAGACTTTCCACAAAGTGTTTGGCAACACTCGACTGAGCCCACCAGACAGCACCATCTCCGGGTACGGCGGACAGCGGCTGGACATCGAGGATTCGTGCAGACTCACCTGCAGGTACAAGGACAACGCGGTCACGCTAGGCTTCGACATCGTCCACGCAAAGAACTCACCACCTGTTCTCGGAATGCGGGCCTGCCTCGATCTCAACATGGTCAAGTTAGTACACATGGCCACCGCGCAGCCCCACACCACCAGCATCACGGAGGAGTTCGCGGACGTGTTCGACGGCATCGGACTGTTCCCCGGTGAGTGTACCCTACGCCTAAAGCCAGATGTCACACCAGTGGTGTGTCCACCCCGCCGCATCCCGTATGCACTGCGAGCCCGTCTGAAAGAGGAGCTACACGAGATGGAGAGGCTGGGGGTAATACAAAAAGTGACTGAACCAACCGAGTGGGTAAACGCACTAGTTGTTGTGGAAAAGCCCAAAACAGGAAAGCTGAGAGTGTGCTTAGACCCCCGACCTCTGAATAAAGCCATACAGCGACCCCATTACCCTCTTCCAACGCTGGACGACATCACACCACGACTGGCTGGAGCCAACTTCTTCAGTGTGCTGGACGCCAGATCCGGATACTGGGCAATTAAGCTCAGCCACGAGTCGTCGATGCTGACCACATTCAACACCGTCTTCGGGAGATACCGATTCATCAGACTTCCCTTCGGCATCATCTCAGCGCAAGACGAGTTCCAGCGGAGAGTGGACGAGGCGTATGAGGGGCTCCCAGGCGTTGCAGCGATCGTCGATGACATCTTGGTGTACGGACGCACGAGAGAGGAACACGACGCCAACCTGCGCGCACTGCTCGAGAGGACGAGAGAGAGGGGGATAAAGCTGAACCGGGAGAAGAGCATCATCTGCGTTCCAGAGGTGAGCTACTTCGGGCACAAGCTGACGCGAGACGGGATCAAACCCGACCCCAGCAAGATCAAAGCCATCAACGAGATGCCACCGCCGAACAACAAGGCAGAGCTCGAGACCATATTGGGCATGGTCACCTACCTCTCCCGCTTCGCTCCCAAACTGTCTGAAACGACAGAACCGCTCCGACAGCTGCTGAAGGAAGGCAACGAGTTCGTGTGGGACTCCAACCTCGACGCTGCATTCCAGCGCGTGAAGGACACGCTGACGAGAGAGCCTGGACCAGTACTCACCTACTACGACCACACGAAAGAGGTGAAGCTACAAGTCGATGCATCGAAAAGCGGACTAGGTGCCGTGCTGCTGCAGGACGAGAGGCCAGTGGCGTATGCATCGAAAGCGCTCAACGAGACCGAGCAAAACTACGCGCAGATCGAGAAGGAGCTGTATGCAGTACTCTTCGGATGCAGGAAATTCCACCAGTACCTGTACGGACGTCAGGTGACAGTCGAGTCAGACCACAAGCCACTCGAGTCAATTATGCGCAAGCCACTGTCAGCAGCACCACCACGACTACAGCGCATGATTCTGCAGCTACAAAGGTACGACATCAACATCACACACAAGCCTGGAAAACAAATCCCTGTTGCCGACACACTTTCCAGGAAGTCAATTGCATGTGATGAACAGTCTCTGTGTGAGGGAATGGACAATCACATTCACACAGTTGTCCGGAACGCCCCAGTGAGCGACCGGAAAATGGCACAAATTAGGATGGCCTCAGCCCAAGACAAGCAGCTCTCGCTACTGAGACAGGTCATTCACTCCGGGTGGCCTGAAGCAAGAAAAAAGTGCTCACCTGAGATCATGGAGTACTGGAACCACCGCGACGAAATCTCAGAGGCTGACGGCATCCTGCTGAATGGTGAGAAAATTATTGTACCACACTCACTCAGAACTGAAATGTTATCACTGATACTGTTCAGAATTCTGGCGTCAGGGTGTCTGAGTCTGTGTCTGTGTCTGTGTCTGTACCAGTGACGTTTTGCACACGCTGTTATTGTCTCCTACGATTGGTGCAGACCTTCGTGCACGAGCTGTCCACGAGCTCATTTGCATAGACTTTCGCGCCACAAACTGGTCAGCAGGGTCGGAGCTATGCAATGCAGCGCAGTGCGACCAGAACAGGAGTCCACGCTGGACTGTTTGTTAATGCAGGAGTCACCTCTACCTTTTCTCTCCGTTTCTTTCCTTCTCTCTTTCACTCCACGGACATCTCAGACTCCTAATGTCCACCTCTCTGTGTTTTGCCGTGCGTCTATGAGAACTAAACCACGGTTCATTGGTTTCAAGGGTTCCCTACAACGTGTGTGTGTGTCTCTTCATTTGGGATTATCTATTTTTGTTCTGGCCGGACAACCTGTGCAGTTTACTATTTTCCCTGAATCAGCCCTATACAGTCCTTTCACCATTTTTTACTGATACACTCAGGACACTTGGGCATGGAGAAAAGTAAACAGCGGGCACGAGATGTACTGTTCTGGCCAGGCATGCTGAAAGCCATCGACACTATGGTCGGAAACTGCCTCATCTGCCTCGAGCGCCGGAACTCCGTCACCAAAGAGCCCATGATCGCGCATCCCATCCCAGAGCGGCCCTGGCAGGTAGTAGCCACAGACCTCTTCACCTGGAACAACAGTGAGTACATTGTCACAGTGGACTACTACAGCCGATACTTTGAGGTTGAAAAGATCACCAGCCTCACAGCCTCAGCAGTCATCAAGAAGCTGAAAGCCACATTCGCCAGATTCGGCATACCCCAGACCGTTGTCAGTGACAATGGGCCGTGCTACAGCGCTCAGGACTTCAAGGCCTTCAGTCATGCATGGGACTTTGAGCACATCACCAGCAGCCCCCTGTACCCACAGAGCAACGGGCTGGCCGAGAAGACTGTGCAAACAGTCAAAGCCATCATGGACAAAGCGCACGCACAAAAATCCGACCCTTACCTCAGCTTGCTGGAGTACCGCAACACTCCAGTGGATGGATTGAAATCACCAGCGCAGCTGCTGATGAGCCGGCGCCTGCGCTCAGTCCTGCCCTCCACCGCGAAACAGCTGCAGCCAGAGCTCGCCGCGACACAGTCCGTACCAGGAGAGAGCTGTGTCAACGGCGACAGAAGCACTACTACGACAGGAATGCCAAAGCACTGCCTACGCTTCCTGCCGGTGCCACCATCCGTCACCAGCTTCCAGACGGCAGGTGGAAACCTGCTGCTGTCATCCAGCCAGCCGACACACCACGGTCGTACAACATCATCACCAGTGAAGGACAGCATCTCCGGCGCAATCGGCGTCACCTTCTTCCCACGGCCGAGGACAGCACCAGCGAGGAGGAGATTCAACCGCAACACAGGTTTGACCCTACAGACACTGAACCTGAACATTCACAACCAGACACTTATACTACACGCACACCACTTTCCAGCACGAGATCAGGACGCGTCGTGAGACCAACAGCAAGAATGGACCTGTGAAAACTGTTTTAAACCTGTGAACATGAAAAAAAAAAAATTCAATTCACAAAAGATAAGTCTGATAACACTTTAAAAAAAAAAGGAAAACAGACTTTGAATTTTTTTAAAAAAAAAATGATAAGATGATTCACACAAAAAAAGACAGAAAAGAAAAGATGAATCACAAAAAAAGAAAGAAAAGAAAATGAAAAGATTTTATTGTCATGATTGTATACACTGTATTGTTTTACGTGATTTGATATGTGATTTGACATGATATATGGTAAGATGGTTTAATTATATTGCAGATGTGTTTATGCAATAACAATGTTTTTCTTACAGCTACTGATGCATTTTGAAATGGACTGACAGACAACATGATTATTTAATATCTAATTTTGTGTGATTGATGTGACTGCATAATATATTCTATGTGATTGATTTGATGACTTATTTTAACAGGTGATTGACTTGACATGGTATGGTAAATGTAATGCTTTAAAAGTTATTAATGTATTCGGCAATAGAACTACAGTTGTGAATTGAAATGGTACACTGTACATTACTTCTATATTTGCTGATTGTTTATTAAATGCAAGGATTGACCTGTTGTGTTGATGTAACTCCTGCTTTAAAAGAAGGGGGATGTAACATATGCATGTTTACGTAGTGCCCCCACCACGTCAATGCAATGTAATGTGCCTTACATATTGTGTGCGCCCCTGGCGGCCTGGTGTATTTTACCAGTTAATAAATCAGTTAGATTGAGATCAGTGATCGTTCCGTTTACTGTTTGTTTATTTGGACACTTATATTTCAATAGACACAACAGAATATTACAAGTGACACTTACGTCCAATCTCCACTGCTTTTCTAACATCTGCAGTCGCCAGTTGTTACGGCCCAAGATAGTCTTTCACAGCGGTAGTCTGTCCTAAATGTGTTTCTACATGTCTAACAATTCAACACCTTTTGAACACAATACAACAACATTGAAATAAGCTTACTTCTTGACGCATTGTGCAAACGTTGTGTCTGAAACAACAATGAAATCCACTTGGATCAAACGTAACGAGTGAAACCAAGTTAACCTACACAATACGTCCGAGAAGAAAAATAAAAATATGAAGGCCTGTCTGAAGCAAAAAATACAACATTGAGTGGTGTTGTAGGTTAGCATCTTACCTGTCCCATGACGAGGATGCCGCCGCGTTGATGAGCCATCAGTGACGAACTGGTGCATAAAGTTGCTTTGTAGTAGGCAATGAAGAGGCTCGGTGTAAAGTTAATACATTTACTGAAGTAGTTTTAAATTGACACGGAATAAAACAATCCACCGCAGGCAGAGTGAGTACGTGGCTAGCAGCAACAACATACACTTCTTCTCCTCCTCCCAGGATCTGTATGCCCCAAATATGCCATCTAGTGGCGCAGAATGCAATAAGGTTTTGTACATTATTAAATCTGTGCCAGTGTGGAGTAACGCTACTCAGCACAATCATTTTAACATTTAATACGCTAGCCTATTCGGCAACGCTTATTTTTCTTTCCTTTTATCTCAAAGGCTGAGAGCAGCCTGTGAGTCCTCAGTAGAACATGTTCTCTACAATGACGTGGTTCTCTAGCAACAGCTGAGTAGCCCAGAGCCGTCCCTTTTTAATCCACAGGTGTCATAGCCTCTACTCATAGTAGGCTAATGTGCTCTCAACTATTTATCCAGTATGAATGGTCAATTGTTGCCCATTTTATTTTTTTAATAATTGAAGGTATTTGATGAAATGTCATCAAACTTTCAAACATGCACAATTTTGAAATGGTTTCAGTTTTGAAGGAATTTTAAGAAATGGGTTAGGCCTAATGGTGTTTCAAACTAGTGTGTGTCACCTCGCTCTTTTTGTTGTGTTTGCATCTCTTTGGTTAAATTAAGCACAACAATAAAGACTATTGGAGCTTGGGCCCTCCTGGGCAGCAGCCAGATCAACTGTAATTTTAACACAGATGCAGGCTACTTTGATTTTAAATAATAATACATTATTATAAGGGAGGGGCAGATTCTGCACAGTCATGAAAACTCCCACATCATTCAGAAACCTCTTTAACAAGTCATGGCAAATGTCTGCCACAGAAAGTGACAAGGGAGCTGGCAGTGATAATGAAATAACACAGAGAGCAGCGTGAATGCATGCTCAGTTTTATGTCGTAGGCTTATTAAAGCATGTGCGAGGCTGAGGGAGAAACATTAGGCCCCCGTTAACTTAATTCCTGCTTGTATGCAATTCGGCAAGCTTCTTCTCCATAGGCTTCCAGATCAGTTCTTCCTTGCTGCTGCTTACATGTGTTCACATTAGGCTTCACTACTAGCACAATAGTCATAATACTTTTATTGTATATATGTATTGCATTGCATTATAGCAATGTAATAACAACTATACCATGTAACGTGCACATGCACACACCCCGTGTAGTGGTATTAATTTTCTTGTTGGAGGTATTAAAAATGGTATTAAAAAGCATTAAATTGGGTGAGCAAAAATGTGCAGATACCCTGAATAAATGTAAGCACACAATTTCAGTTTACAAACATACTTGACAAAAAATACACACAGGATTAAAACTGATGAGTTAAGAAGATACATAGTATGACAGTAGCATTGCATTCAATCGAGCAGGAAGGTTTGATGGTAACTTGTGCCTGTGGCTGGTATACTAAAATGGATAAAATGAACTACAATGCATGTCAAAGACTTAGCAGTAAATTAATCCACACTAGAAATACACCCCCACCCCCATGCCCATGCCACTCTAGCTCCACACAGCCTGCTGCAACACACGCACACACACACACACTCACACACACACACTTAGAAATAGATAGATAAATACATCCCCTCCCCTTAAACTGCTGCATACCGTACACACACACACACACACACACACACACACAATGCACACAAACAATGCTCTATGCACTATAGTATTTGCATTTGAATAAGCCTAACTGAAGTCACAGGCAGAGATGTGTCTGCATTATAGACGCCCTGATCTGTGGTGCTTTCAAAAGCATTAGGCCTACCAAAAGACAATATCTCGCACTGAACTGCCCCTTTACCTTAATCAAATTTATAAAAAGCTGTGCTGTCATTGAAACTGATGCTTTATCGCCTTCAATGAGCTATTTATCGATTATAGGTCTGTGTACAAATGTAGTCAGAAACACTGCAAACACAACGACAAACAAGTTTGTACAAGATAAAATGCAGTGGCCAGCTACCATTTAATATGTGGACTCTTTACAGCCAAACTTACATGCTAGACACTCCTACCTATCACACACACACACACACACACACACACACACACACACACACACACACACACACACACACACACACACACACACACACACACACACACACACACACACACACACACACACACACACACACACACACACACACACACGCCAAATGTCAGCATCCAATTGCGAGCTGCAACTGATTAACCAAAGCACAGCTGATTAGTGGAGAGTTGTATGGGTTGGGTCGGTGTCAGCCAGTAGGCAAAGGGGCGCGTTGACTACGTGGTCTGCCAGAACTAACGCAGGTTGCTCGATTTGCCATACACACTTGCATTGAGTGAACTCACACGCACACACAATTACCCAGCATCCACGCGGCAACACGCACTGCCAGCCACTTAGCCACACACACTCGAGCACACACGCCGAAGTTCCAAGGCTCTAGCTAAATGTGGCCTGCATCTTGTCTCTGAACAAACCTGCTGTGTGTCCTCAACCATGGGCTAGTGGGTTAACTCATTTTTCCAGAGGGACTTTGGCGCCCTCTGGTGGCGTAGTCGGTAATTACATCCAAAGCTGGCATTCACAAGCCCAATCAGTAAACCTCTATTTCCACTCTACTTCAATTACATTTTCAAAATCCTTGCAGAAAAAAGAATATCATTGTTAATTTGTTATATTGATAAATTTCGGTAAAATAAATCAGGGAGTGGAAGAAGTATGGTATGTACAGTATGTACACTCTAAGAAAATTTCCCTGCAAAATAACGGCAGTTACTGGCAATTATATTTACCTGTAATTCTACTGTTATTTCACACCAAAAATCAAATACAGCTCATTGCTGTTTAATGTATCACAGTATATAACATTTTTTCAGCAGCAATTGAACTGTTAAATAACAGTACTCTACAGAAAAATAACAGTACATTTCAGTTAAAAAGTTGAATTGTACTGTATGATGACAGGCAAATACTGGGTCATAGTTGTATTCATGAATATGGCCATGGCAACTTCCCACCCCACCCATCATTCTCCATAACTGTGGTACCCTGGCCATGTTACCACCCCACCTTCCCATCGTTCACCATGACTGGAGTGCCTTGAGCATGATACTATGGCGCAATGCTGTATTGAGAAAATGGTTTGCGGTGGTCCTTTGAAAGTGTGGGCATGAATAAAATTTCAGAGTACGCAGTGCTATGTTACAATGATAGTGTGCAAGGTGGGCTTTTTACTGTATCTCTTGATGAGCCAATGATGAATATAGCATTGGTCAGTCTTTAAAAATATATTCTGCACCAAGTAGCACAGCAAACAAGCAGCACTACAAGCTAGCTCTCAAAGCAATGCCTAATTTGCAGCAGGCACATTATATGCAACAATGCCACAAATGATGCCACATACAGCAAGCTTTCACAAAGAGGAAAGTGTGCAAGCATGTAAGCAAGCTTGTAGGCAAGCTTGTAGGCAAACAAGTGCTATGCTGTGCCATGCAGGCCAGCCAGCAGGCAGGCAAGCAACTGAAGTGTTGATAGTCCAGATTTATATACAGGTGCAAGAGTACCATGTGACCAGAGTCATCAGGCCCTTGGCAGGTGACGCCCGTCATTGAATAATGGCATAACAGCCCTACTCAGGTGAGGCCAGGCACTGATTAGCAGATTGGTTTAGATGGGGCTGCTTGTTGCAAGAGTGTTACAAGTTCTTAAAATGTTTCAGCCATTCACACTTTCATCACTATCAAAATGCATGTGCTACTCACACTTTGCTGCATCAAGCACTTTTTAAGTATTGTAGTTTCCTTAGACATTGTTTCATCATGCTTGATAGTATCAGATAATCTTTAACCAGTCAGAATGACTTCAGTTCTTCAGGTGGTATTGAAGTTTGATGGTGATCACGGACAAGTGGAGGATGAATGGGTTTCAATGGTGCTGCCTAAAATAACTTGTTATTTTCTAGAGATGCACCGGATCCAGTTCCGGTTCCGGATCCGTCAGGATAATAGAGTTTTTCACAGGGTCCGGGTCCGGCAGGATCTTAAGCAGTGGATCCGGTATCCAGCATGTTACCTAAAAATCAGGGTCTGGTGCATGTCTAGCCTAGGCTTTTCAGTCTTTCACAACCCCAATCACTGCATGGAGTGAAATCCCTTTGGAAGCGGCTATTGCAGGCAGTGTGGCAATAAGCCAATGACTCTAAAAAATAGTTTGCATCAACGTAATAAAAAGGGCCCACGTGTGCGAGTAGACTATATGTTTCAACCCTTTTGTAGGATCCGGTATCCGGTTCCGGATCCGGCAGGATTTTATTCAGTGGATCTGGTATCCGGCAGGATCCTAAAAATCAGGATCCGGTGCATCGCTATTTTTTTCCACAACGGTGAATACTGCTATTGTGCAGTACTTACTGTTTATGCTCAATATGTGACTCAAAGTAATATTTTCACAGTAGTTGTCTGTTTTTTCGAAAAACAGTAGAATGCTGTTGCAGAATTGCCGTAAATAAACAGCTATTTGTTACAGTGTATGGTTAATGTTTCATCCTTAATCACCAGAGAGCAAGAAAGGAGACGTAAACAAGACACCAGTGGTCAGGACAAGCAGCAGGATTTACCTCTTATTTTTGAGGTAAGGAATTCTGCATAGTAAACCTTCATATTCAGAGTTTTATTCCGTATTCATGCTAATGTTTTCAAAATTGCATTGGACCAAGTAACTATATTGTAGTCAACAGTGTTTTGTATGCACCAATATTTTAATACTGTACGTTTTATAGTCACTGTGCAATTTAATGGTTTTCATTTCCTTGGACCAAACCCAGACAACCAGCAGGCAGGGCAGAATGGCAAATGGGAAGAGTAAAGAGAGGTTACTGTGTTTTGGGAACAGATAGTTGGTCAGGTTACTGAAACACATCACACAATCGGGTCTTTGATATTCGATCACTCAAAGGCAGAAAGTCTTGGATTCTTCTGACCAGACATGTAGCAAAAATGTTCAATGAGACTTTTAAGATAATCACGTAACATAACAGTAGATGAATGCATCAAATGTCACATGGACTTCAGGTGCTTGAGGAGACGATCATCGCATTTTTAAAGAAGGAGTTGCAGAGATTGAAGCAGATTCTTAGTCCAGACTACAAAGAAAACATTGAGAATAAAGCAGAAGATGAGAGTGATGCCAGGGAAGGAGTTCTCCAGATGGCACTGCACTTCCTCCGTAAGATGGAGCACCAGGATCTTGCTGACAAACTGCACGACGGTAAGACTGCTTGTCTTTGTTGCCAATTGCATCACAGAGGGGTCAAGTACATTTTTATTTATTTTCATTTAATGTTCTTTTGTATTATTTTTCTGGTTTGAAAGACATTCATTTTTGTTTTCACAATAGATGAGATGAATGCAGGTTGTCAGAAGAATTTAAAAAGAAATCTCAAGGATAAGTACCAGAATGTGTTTGAAGGGATAGCCAAACACGGAAGTTCTGTTCTGCTAGAAAATATCTACACAGATCTCTACATCACAGAGGGAGGAAGTGGGAAAGCAAATGAGGAGCATGAGGTCAGGCAGATTGAGTCCAGATCCAAGAAACCAACTGGACAGGACATACCAATCAAATGTGCTGACATCTTCAAGCCTTCATCAAGTCAGGACAAACCAATAGGAAGGGTTCTCACAAAGGGAGTGGCTGGCATTGGCAAAACTATCTCTGTGCAGAAGTACATCCTGGATTGGGCTGAGGGAAATGACAACAAAGAGATCCATTTCATCTTCCCACTGTGCTTTAGGGAGCTAAACATCATGAGACACAAAGAGTGCTCTTTGATGGATCTTCTTCACCACTTCTTTCCAGAGCTAAAGGAATTAAAATTTGTCAGCCAGAAAAAATATAAAGTGCTGTTTGTCTTTGATGGTCTGGATGAGTGTCGACTTCAACTCAACTTTCAGACCAATGAGACTTTGACTGATGAGAGAGTCATCAAACCATTGGATGTCGTCTTGACAAATCTCATGAAGGGTAATCTGTTCCCCTCTGCTCTAATCTGGATAACCTCTAGACCTGCTGCAGCCGGCAAAATCCCTCCTGGGTGTGTTGACCTGATGACAGAAGTGCGAGGATTCAATGACTCCCAAAAGGAAGAATACTTCAGGAAGAAGATCAGGGATGAGCATTGTGCAAGCAAAATCATTTCACACATTAAATCATCAAGGAGCCTCTACATCATGTGCCACATACCCGTGTTCTGCTGGATTGCTGCCATGGTTCTTCAGATGATTTATTGCACAGGACACACACAAATACCAAAGACTTTGACAGAGATGTACACATTTTTCCTCATGTTTCATACCAAACAGAGAAGCGCCAAATTTCACAATCTCCAAGACCCTGAGCCACAATGGAACCCTGAGCTAATCCTCCGTCTTGGAAAGCTGGCCTATGAACAGTTAGAGAAGGGCAATCTGATCTTTTATGAAGAAGACCTCAGAGAATGTGGTTTGGATGTCAAAGAGGCAGCAATATGCTCCGGAATGTGCACCCAGATCTTCAGAGAAGAATCCAGCATCTTTGTAGGAACAGTGTTTGGCTTTGTACACCTCAGTATCCAGGAATATCTTGCCGCTCTGTATGCATTTCTGATGATGGCAAATGAAGGTAATGACATAATATCCACACAGCATGCCCATCAAAAAACAGAGTCCATGACCATCTTGCAGAAGAGTGCTGTGGACAAAGCTTTGATCTATGACGATGGACGCTTTGACCTCTTCCTTCGATTCCTTCTTGGACTCTCTCTGGAGTCAAATCAAACTCTCCTGCGTGGTCTGGTGAGTAGAAGACAAGTGGGTGTAATGGACAAGATCAGGACAGTTTTTGTCCGGGCTGGCAATGATAAAACAATCAGGTACATTAAGAACAAAATCAGGGAGGCCCCTTCCTCAGAAAGGATGATCAACCTCTTCCACTGCCTGAATGAACTCAATGATCAGTCCTTAGTGGAGCAGATCCAGAGCTTCCTTAGTGCAGGAAAACTTTCAAAGGCCAAACTCTCACCTGGCCAGTGGTCAGCTCTAGTGTTTGTACTCCTGACATCAGACCAGAATCTGGATGTGTTTGACTTGAAGAAGTTCATCAGGTCTGATGAAGCTCTCCTGAGGCTGAAGCCAGTAGTGGAGGAATCCCACACAACTCTGTAAGTAAAAAGTAAATCTAGTAGATGTACTAAATTAGCTTTATAGCTAACTCTGGTACTAGAACTGTCATGCACATGACCCCTGTCAAATAAACGAATAGATTAAACTAAACAAAATCTAATGACTGGTTGAACAAATGATTGCTTCTGTTTTGTTGAGTACATTTGGCACAACATTAGCATGCATTACATACAGTATATCACAAACCTGCAAAAACTGTGAGGGGTGTATTCACTTTCGTGATATACTGTACAGCATCACAATGCTTTTATTATGTCTTCTAGTTACTGGTGGTCTTTTCCCCCTTCAGGCTTGATAGCTGTGGACTCACCTCACAGAGCTGCACAACACTAGCGTCCATCCTCTGCAAAGAATCATCAAAGCTCAGAAAACTGGATCTCAGTGACAACTGCATCGGAGACATTGGAGTCAAGAATCTGTGCAGTGGCCTGAAGAACCCAAACTGTGCCCTGGAGACTCTGAGGTTAGGTCTTGGTTAGGCTCATGTGGTCTCTTACAGGTGTATTTTTATCTTGCTTTCTCTCTCTATCTTGCACCCTCATTTGCCCTCTCCTTTCTCCCTCTTTAGGACTAACTGACTGATTACTGACACTGACATTGCATTCACACACGCTTGACAACACTCACGGATCCCCTAGACATTTGGCCATTTAAAAATCAGAAATCTTCTTTTGACTAATGAACATTTATTTCATCTTCACCCATTGACTCCCAGGCGTTGTTTGAAATTTTAGCCCTAGACTCCCAGCCAGTTTCATCCATTTTTGACATTTTCTGAACAGCCACAGAATATTTTGTTTTAGACCTACAGAGGCATGTCAGGGCTTGTTCGAAAGCTGAGAATCCCAGCTTCCTACATGTGTCAACATTCTTCTATCTTCTTACATTCCAAAATTATTCAACTTTAAGTGAGGACTAGTTTAGCAAAAAATGGCGCTTTCCCACATTCAAACGGAGAAAAAGCCTTTTCTGTTACAGATGCACTCTTTGACTCTCCAAGTTTACATTGAGGGTCAAAGCCTTAAAATATTTTCACGCCCCAAAGAGAAGACCAGTAGCTTCCAAATAAAAACCACCTGGATCACTTCTGTTTGTGCTAGTTAAGTGCTGTAAGTGCCAGTTAGGCTACAAGTGTATCCTGATGGGCATGTGTCATTCAAAAACAAGTAGACGTGCCGAAGTACACTCACTAACGTTAGTTTCTGCTGCTGTGTTGTGCTGGTTTTTTTCCATTCCAAACTTCCATTTTCACACCTAATTTGATGACAGCAAACCTCCTTATCCTTCTGTAAGCCTGTGTTTACAACAAGGTATGTTTTGATTACTCAGGCAACTTGATGTGACGTGAACAGGAAGTGTGCATGATTTAATTTGCTGTAATAACACTCAAATACTGCGTTGTGGTAAGTTGCAGAGATAAAATGTCCAAATCGTGACTTTGTAGGAGTTTTGACTGAAGGTGTTTTCATGATCTATGTCAGTTCTGTTCATCACATAATTATGAAAATCACACAGAATGTGTATTAGAATGTGTAGATTCAGGATTCACTAAAAAACATCAAAAACATATTTTTCCGTTTTGGGAGCCAACGCGTGGGAAGTAAAAATGGGTCATCCCGTGACTTGATAGTCAATGTGAAAAATCCCTTAATGGTACATTGTGTACGATTTTTAGTAGTTTATATCCAGAATTCATGCTACCCACTCACTAATGTTACCCTTTTCATGAATACTTACCCCTACCATCAAATTCTAAGTATTCATTATGACTGAAAAGGGAGATCTTCTCTGTGGTCCGCCAATTTGAATTTCCCAGAAATAGACATTTTTAGCTGCAAAAATGACTGTACTTGGGGCATACTAAAATTATTAGTACATTACTTAGTAAACTTTGATGAAAATATCATCAATTTGGCAATAGGCAGTCCAGTTCCAATGGGCAGCATAGTTGCAGTACCTTTTTTGGTCAATTCCCGCACAGAGTACATTTAATAAGTTGTACTTTTATCTTGGAAGTGTAGATTTCACATTTGCTAAAGATCTGCCAATGGAACAAGTCACTTTTTTCCTGATCAGAGAGTGTGTGTGTGTGTGTGTGTGTGTGTGTGTGTGTGTGTGTGTGTGTGTGTGTGTGTGTGTGTGTGTGTGTGTGTGTGTGTGTGTGTGTGTTTTCTCTTTGGATTTGGATTTGCTTTTCTTCTTTTCCCTCCAGTTTGTCAGGCTGTGGTGTAACAGGAGAAGGATATGCTGCTCTGGCCTCAGCTCTCAAATCAAACCCTTCACACCTGGAGGAGCTGGACCTGAGAGGAAATGACCCTGGAGACTCTGGAGTGAAGCTCCTCACTTCAGCACTGACCAATCAGAAATGCAAACTCAGGTGAGAGGGAAGTTAGATTGAAAAGTCAGTCAGACTCACACACACACACACACACACACACACACACACACGCACGCACGCACGCTCGCACACAGACAGACAGACAGACAGACAGACAGACAGACAGACAGACAGACAGACAGACAGACACACACACAGAGAGAGAGAGAGAGAGAGAGAGAGAGAGAGAGAGAGAGAGAGAGAGAGAGAGAGAGAGAGAGAGGAAGAACATATCGAAACATAACATGGTCGGTGAGCGTCAGCTGTACAATTGAGGATAGGTAGACTTAACACAGACATTTTACATTACTCTGACATTTTACATTACACTCACATGTTACATTACATCCACATTTTATTTGGTCACATTTGTATTATCTGGAATGTTTGGCAATAACATAAGCAACTGTAAATCCTGGAAAAAAAACTTGAGGGTGGGGTGGGGATTATAACTATTATCCATGAGAGTTAAGTTATTTGTAACACAAACTCTGGTACTTGTAATACTTTATTTCTACTTAAATGTGTCTCCCTCATAAACTAGACTGCCTGTGCAGTCGCCTTCGACTGCTTAAGGTATATCCCCGAAACGCGACGCTTCCAGTCCCCCATCATTCCTACCACTCCCGTCCACCATTTCGTAAACGTATATGATACATACAGACGTGACATGACGTGCATAGGCTTAAAACCAAACGACTATTGTGAAAATGAAGCAAAAAATGGGGCAAATGGTAATACTGTTTTAAGGGTTCAGTGGATATACCACATTAGGTACAGTGTAATAACCAGTGTAACAATATTTAATACAATGTAATACCAGTGTAACTCCGCCATTTTTTTTACTTACATCATGTGTTTGTGCGTAAGTGGTATTACATGGTATTGCATATTGTTACACTGGTATTACACTATATTACATGGTATTGCATACTGTTACACTCGTTATTACACTGTACCTGATATTGCATATTGTTACACTGGTATTACACTAGTATTATATGGTATTAAATATTGTTACATTGGCTTTTACACTGTACCTAATGTGGTAGATTCACTGAAATGGTGAACCATTAAAATAAGGTGTTACCGGGCAAATCAATCCACCCAGTCAGAAGTTATGGGCCAAATGAAAATTCCGCCATTTTGAAAGTGTTGTCTTCCAAACTCGAATCAGTTCATGAACCTACCCTAGAGCATTCATACACAAAATCTGGGACAAATCCATCCACCCGGTCAGTAGTTATGGGCCAAACAATAATTCAGCCATCTTGAATTCAGCCATCTTGAAAGTGTTGACCTCCAAACTCGAATCAGTTCATGAACCTACCCTAGAGCATTCACACACCAAATCTGGGACAAATCCATCCACCCGGTCAGAAGTTAAGGACCAAACAAAAATTCGGCCATCTTGAATTCAGCCATCTTGAAAGTGTTGACCTCCCAACTCGACGCATTTCATGAACCTACCCTAGAGCATTCACACACCAAATCTGGGACAAATCCATCCACCTGGTCAGAAGTTATGGACCAAACAAAAATTCGGCCATCTTGAATTCAGCCATCTTGAAAGTGTTGACCTCCAAACTCGAATCAGTTCATGAACCTGCCCTAGAGCATACACCCAAAAAATCTGGGACAAATCCAAACATCCGTTCAAAAGTTATCGTGTTAACATGAAAGACCTTACGCGGCGGCGGACGCGGACGCGGCGGACGCGGACGCGGCGGCGGCACACGCAAAACCATTACATCCCCGACGCTCCGCGTTTTGGGGATATAATAATTTGTTGCTCTCTCTCCTTGTGTAGGTTTTTGTCTGATGAAGCAGAGAAAGTCTGTGAGTATCTGACTTCAGTTCTGGGTAGAAACCCCTTACTCCTGACAGAGCTGGACCTGAGTGGGAAGATACCAGGAGACTCAGGAGTGAAGCAGCTCTGTGCTCTACTGGAGGATTCACACTGCAGAGTCAAGACACTTAGGTTGGTGGTTTAATGTGTTTCTGTGTTCATTCATGATGTGCTTAAAAGAAGTGTTAGTTTAGAGCAGATATAATTTGTTATTTTGTGCCTTTCGATAATATTCTATAGTTAGCATACGAGTGCTCGGCATACAGTAAGCTCATATTTGGTATGGCAGCTGTTCTTGGTCCTTGGCTAATATAAGAGCAGGGATTTAAGCAGAATGATTTCAGCGTACACTTTATAATGGCTTGAAAAGCATAACCACTATAGTGAAATGGACGTTGTGGAGTAAGGGGAGGATGCAGGATCATTTGAAAGTTTTCCATGCATGACAAAATGTAAGAACAGGAGGGATTCAAGCTCTATGAAGGGTGTCATCCCTATGTTTCCCTGAAATATCTGTTTCTTCATTTTTACAGTTCTGCTCACTAGAAGTCTTGGTTGTGTGTGCGTGCGTGCTTGCTTGACAAGAAAGACAAAAAATAAATGTCTGCACTGAGACATGGAAAATGTATCAAGTAAGAGTGATATTAAACAGCAATAACCTCTTCTCCCTCCAGCTTGTCAGACTGTGGTGTAACTGGGGAAGGATATGCTGCTCTGGCCTCAGCTCTCAAATCAAACCCTTCACACCTGGAGGAGCTGGACCTGAGAGGAAATGACCCTGGAGACTCTGGAGTGAAGCTCCTCACTTCAGCACTGACCAATCAGAAGTGCAAACTCAGGTGAGATTGTGTAGTTTGAGTTAAACTTCAGTGTGACATGAATATGTTTTCCAGTGTACAGCATACGGAAACAAATCACAACATTATGGAGTTAGGGAAAGTTCTAGGCCAGGGGTCGGGAACCTATGGCTCGCGAGCCACATGTGGCTCTTTTGGGAACTGCATGTGGCTCTCGGACAAACCTGTCATTTGTTTACTCAATAAGCCATGAATAATTTTGGTACGGCACTAAATTAAAAATGGACCTACTGAAATCAAAAAGTTAAAATAATATTCAAAATATAAAGTATGATGGCGCATTTAATCAATCCCAGGTCTGTTCTCTACCGCTGAAGTTCACGGTTCTAAAAGGCCTAATGTAGGAGCCAAAATGTATGGTGTCTTTTGAGTGTTATGTTTTTGTTTTCCACTGGGTGGCGCATGTTCATTACTTTCTGTCAGGTATAAAGGTAGGAACTGTTGTGTTGTTGGTCAGGTGTCCTACCCGGAAGGGCAAAGGGTTTTGACCGCTAAGGCAACGCTAGCGGCCTGTGTGACTACTGTATCTGCTAATGTATTGGACTCGTTGGAATAAATGGATCGCCTTGATTCAACTTGAAGACCGTTTACAGGCGTTTTGCTTTAATTGACAGTAAGTCAACAGTGTAGCTTAGCCACTGACTTTAGGCAACATCTAGCGCGTCAGCCATAGCCACCACCCGCGTTTGGGCACCTCAGTAGTTCCGTAGCAGTACAGAACTCCTTTAACACCTACGTCTGATCAACTGAGCCAAGCACAGGCCTTTGACGAAGGCTACTGTACAGATATGAAACATGGACAATGTCATGCCCGCGTTGGGTCGTGTCGTGTGAGATAACATTCCATCCGGGCTTTAGCTAAAGTTCAGCTAGCTAACGGTTGTATCCGAAACAAAGAAACTGTTCACGATCGTGCCATTATGATGGCAAATCAAGTGGAGGAAACACAAGTGAGGGATATAAATGCAGCGCTGTACTTCTCCCTCGCTTTGGCTGAATCAACTGACGTAAGTCTTTCCCAGTTCAGTGTGATTGCGAGATAACTGGTGCCACAATGCGTAGGCAAACGTAGGGTTGCCATCCGTCCCTTGAAATACGGAATCGTCCTGTATTTGGCGGTTAAATCATGCGTTCCGTATTGGGGACGCACAGGGCTGTAGTGGTCAAATTAGAGGTGGGTAAACTATGAATTTTTTGATCAGACAGACCGTGACGTGACGCGACGCGATCTGTATGGCTGTCCTGGCCATATTCCATGACGTTATCAGTTAAAGTCATATTAAATCAATGACAGTCAACAAATGTGTTTGTAGTTTACTAAATTTCAAATTTCAACAGTAAAGAAAAGTAGGCTATGTGTAGGGTGTCCAGATTTGGGTTTATGAAAAGGAGGACACTTTTTTTTTTGGGAGGCGGGGCCATTGGTGTATCTGTGTATATACAGGTATGAAAATATGGATATGAGGCCAGGCATGATAGTAGGCCTATAAATTATCGGTATCAACACATCCAAAATGGTCACTAAAAAGTCACTAAAAGCCACTAGAACTTTATGGCATGCACATTCATTTGTCTACTATAAATGACAATTAAAATCTCTTCAGTTAGGCCTATAGGCCTATCACATAATTTGTGTGATCATATGATGCAGAGTGTGCCTTTGCTACAATCCTAGATAGTAGGCCTAACACCTATATTGGAGTAGCTCAACAGCATAACAATGCAGCTCAATTTCATAGGCCTATTCCAATTTCTGCATTAGATTTTTAAAAATAGATTCACCATCATGTAGGCCCATCTCAGCCATTCCCCACAAAGATGAATGGCATTAGGCTATAACATTGGAAACTAAATATAAAAAACACAACATTTGTGGTTTTCAATTGAATTGATAATAAAGTGCTATTAGGCTACATTTTAGGCTTATATGTTTATAAGACACCTCACAATTTACCCCTCCACCATCATCCATTAGGCCTACTTAGCTAGGCTAGGGCCTACTTGTTGTGGCATGGTGCTCATAGATTAGAAATGGGCACTGCAGCCAGAGTTTTACCTACCATTAATAAGCTAACTCATACAGCGTTATCAATAACTGCAAAGGCAATAGACAGAAGAAGAAGCTGATGAAGAAGAAGCTTATAATTTCTTAACTCAGGAATGAGTCCTTCTAGCTCTGAGAAATTGCTTTTGCAAATAACTTGGACATGTCAGATCATGAAAGAATTTTTAGGCTAAGTCTTGTGACAAGGTGTAACAAAACTTGTACCTCCATTTGGTGGTGTTACTAGGCTTACTCCTGTGTTAGGTTACGTTCATACCTGGCTTCACACGCGGAATATTTTCCCCAACTCCACCGCGAACGTGCATTTGCGTTTCTATCGGCATTGCCGTCCGTAGAACCGGCGGGCAGATGCGCTTTCGCTTGTAAACATGGGGCGCACTGGCTTGTCCCCTACTTCTTTCGGACAAACGGTGCGAAGTGGCTAGATTTGATGAGAAGGGCGTGACTAATTTGCGAACGGTAGAGAGAAACCTGGAGTGGATGAAAATGATTCCTACTAAAGCGTTAAGTATGTTCAACAATATTTTTTAAATGACACAAATTTATTTTGGATTATTCCAACGGCAGATCACAAGGCGCAGGGAACTTTGACGTGCGTAATTGCCATTAAGAGCTGCGTAAACGCTATTTAGAGGTGGGTAAACGCTATTTAGAGGTGGGTAAACGCTGTTTCCTAAATTCCAGAGGTGCGTAAACTTACAGTAATGCATGTGCGTGGCTTCTTAAATGCACATCAGCACAACTAGTTTTAGTTCTTCTCTCGTCAGCTCTCTCCCTTCTTATCCCCAATGCAAGCGTTACTTTTATTCCCCTCTGTGCATGACAATTAGCATTACAAATAATAGCGAAAATGGTATGGCTCTCACAAAAAATATATTTTTAAAAATGGGCGTTTATGGCTCTCTCCACCAAAAAGGTTCCCGACCCCTGGTCTAGGCCTATGTGTTGGGCATTGCAAACATTTTACAGAGATATACAATTGATCAAACCACGGCTTGACTGGCTTATGATGAGGTCTAGTTGGCATTTGTGGTGGCCGAAAAAAAAGAATCCCCGTCTGCACACCATTTATTTTTATTGCCGTGGCAACAACGTCTTTGCAACATCTTTTTATGTATAAATGTCTGACTATTGTAATTTCTTCTGCTCTATTGTTACCATAGTGACTACAGACTCCAAAATAAACCACAAACAAAACTAGACTGCATTTCCGCAGAGACAATGCTATTAGTATGCTTGCGTTTTACACACACACACACACACACACACACACACACACACACACACACACACACACACACACACACACACACACACACACACACACACACACACACACACACACACACACACGCACACACACGTGTGTAGGGTGTGTGTGTGTGTGTGTGTGTGTCTGTCAGAGAGCGAGAGAGAGAGATATGTGTGTGTGTGTGTGTAGGCGCGAGCATGTATGAGGATGTTTCAGGTGCCTTTCAAGCTTTTTTAAAACTGTTCTCTCTCTCAAACATTTTTAAGAGTTGGCAAATAATCTTAACACAGTTTGTAGTCGAGGCCAAGACCTCTGTGACGACGCCTTTACCTAGTCGATAGGTGAAGCGGTTTATTTGATTTTATTTAAAAATATATATATTTTCAGCAAATAGTGAATAGGGTCACCGGCGACCCCATCTGCAATAAGAGGCTACGTTGATTGTCACACGAAAAATGATCAAGACTTTATTTCAATTTAAATGTGTCTCCTACATAAAGAATGTGTCGTTCTCCACCCTTCTTGTGTAGGTTGTTGTCTGATGAAGCAGAGAGAGCCTGTGAGTACCTGACTTCAGTTCTGGGTAGAAACCCCTTACTCCTGACACAGCTGGACCTGTATGGGAAGATACCAGGAGACTCAGGAGTGAAGCAGCTCTGTCCTCTACTGGGGGATTCACACTGCAGAATCAAGACACTCTGGTTAGTTTTTTTCCTGTTGATTCATGAAGTAGGTAGTTACGAACAGGAAAGAATGGTTGTGTTATGTTAGCACATACAGTATGTGACTTGATCTTTTTTTATATATATATGTTTACAAAAAAAATCTATATCCATACTTTTACATTGTGTTCATTATTCACTAGTGTGCATGTAGGATTGGTATGCTCGGTGTACAGGAAGCACATATTTGGCCTGGTAGCTGGCCTTGGTGTACAGTAAGCATGTATTTGGCATGGTAGCTAACCTTGGTGTACAGCATGTATTTGGCATGGTAGCTAACCTTGGTGTACAGTAAGCATGTATTTGGCATGGTAGCTAACCTTGGTGTACAGCATGTATTT
>NC_085879.1:50871800-50931800 GCF_034702125.1 Engraulis encrasicolus
TATTCTTTAAACTTTTAATGCTAATATTTTACCCATCAGACATACTGTATGAAGAGGGTGGGAAAACAGACACACACATCTTACAAAAACTGCTTTATTGTAATACTCAAAATGAGGCCTGAGGAAGATCCCTCTGTTGGATCGAAACGTTGCCATATGTTTAAATGAAATAAAGTATTTTTTGGAGTTAATATACAGTGTGCAGACCGCTTCATCACACTACCTACTACTTTTTGTCTTGCACCTGGACAACTACCTGTGGATGTGCGCACCCTACCTCCAAACAATACTCAAAATGAGAACTTTTATTATAATGAAACTATAGAGGATATAAGGACTTTTGTGTTGAATTGTTGTGTTGAATTGGAATTCTCTAGTAAGTTCTGGCCAATGTGATGTGGGCATTTCTGGGGCCCCTGAGACTTTTGTCATCTTAGGTGACTGCCTTGTCTGCCTGTATGCCTAGCGCCGGTGATCTGACAGATTTTCCCAGGATTTTCTGTCAGACATGGCTGTCAAACTGTCCTACGCTGTAAAAGTTCACTACTAGGGTAGGGATAGGGATATCTGACTTCATGAATTATGGCGAATATATGTGCAATGTTGTGTGTAATGTATTCGTGTCTTCTTCTGTATTTATGCATGTATGTATGACACCTTAATTTCCCTCGGGATCTACTCAACTCACCAGTCAAAAGGGGGTAGGGACTTGAGTCATCATGTAGTTAAGACTAGAGTGTAAAAGAACAGTGTAAGTGTTGCTGTTGTTTGCTCTATTGGGTCAAAGACGTGCAAAATGGCATTGTCATTCAGTGTAATGGATGCCTTCTGCTGACTGTAACTGTAAAAAACATGACTCTTTTTATTTATTTATTGTTACAGGGAATTAATGAAAGCCTTGGCTGTCATCCATTCACTTGCAACAATTTAAAAATCATGTTTTATTGGAGTTACAGTCGGCTGAAGATGTCCGTAACACTGAAAGAGATCTTTGACCCTATTGCACTCTAAAACTTGATGAAATGCATTTACTTACCGAACAGCTGTGCATGCAGACAGTCAACAACTGTATCAACTGATATCGCCCATTCTATGATAACGTCCGTTTGAGACGCATTTCAAGAGTAACGTTAACTTAGATTATGTTTAGGAGCATCAACATTAAGTTAGATTAAAGTAGGCCTACCCTATTTATCTGTCCTCCGCTAGTACTGCACAGTCTTAGGATCAGCTGGTGTAGGATAATATTACGACTGAATGACAGGAAATGACGTTTCGTGAGGTTTCGTGGTCTGCGCATGACCAATGGAGCTTCGTAGGATTAGATTACATGTAGTAGGATTTTACAGAACCATTAGAATAAAATAGAATAGAATAGAATAGAATAGAATAGAAAGCCTTTATTGTCATTATACTAAGTATACTGAGATTTGAGCTTCCCTACAAGGTGCACGCTTTGTAGGATTATATTACATGTAGGAGGATTTTACAGAACCATGACATACCATTACATTTCATTTGGCAGACGCTTTATATCCAAAGCGACTTTCGAAAGAGGACATATACTTGTATACCAGGTGTCTGTGACATCTCTATATGTGTACTTTACTAGGTAACACTTTACAATAAAGGTAGGCCTACATGAATAATACAATATTAACTTTGCCAACTAACTTGGCATCATCTTCAAGCTTCATGCAACACTACAACACACACGCACAAACAAATAAACAAATATAAAAACCATCCCATACATTGGGAATAGCACAACTCATTGCTATTCATAAATATTGGGATTTGGGACCCTTATATTAAAGTTGGCTGCGGATAACTAATGGTTAATTAATCGATAGATATTGGTGTTTGGGACCCTTATAATAGAGTTGGCTGAGCATACCTAATAGTTAATTCAGTAATCTACTGTGACATCTAGTTTTCTGTCGTTCAAATCACTGTAGTAGTGGCAACAGGAGCCATTATATAGCAAGGATTAGACGTACACTTCTCAATGATGGCGGGGTGATGAGATGTAATTTTTTCATGTACCACTTATTAGTTTTAATGGTAAAAACCCTGCAATAAATGCAGAACATTATGAAGAGTAATAGTTTTGAAGCGAGACTAAACCATTCCTCTGTGATAATTAGGTTAATGTTTGAGAATATTAGCTCCAAGAAGAGCAGTGCATGATGGGTATGCAATCTACAGACAACAATATTTCGGTATTGAAATTTCTGAGACTTTTTGCTTTTTGGATTTTTGATGCTCTTACTTTTTGAACTGTTGAAGAGCTTTCTGTGTTTATCAAGCATTTTTGCCAATTTTGCTATTTTTTGCTAATCCTGGATTTTTGTTTCTTTTTTCATGCTGACCTGAATCTTCTGAGTTTTTTGGATCTTCTGAGCTTTGGAAAAAAATAAAAAGAGAACTTCATTTTTCGTTTGGAACTTCTGATTTTTGGAACCTCTGCACTTGGGTCTTTTTCAACCCATTTGAACTGTAGCGTTACGGTAACACACCAGCCTGCCAAGCCAGCGACCCGGGTTCAATCCCCGAGTCGACCCTAACAACTAAAGGCCCTGTGTACTGTCATAGTGGTGTAGTTCTGTCCTGGCAACACATCTGGGGTGTTGTTTTGACAGATAGCGAACAAAGTAAGACTCAAGGCGTGACTCCAGTTTGAATGCTTTAGTGAAGACATCTTGAATCATACAAATTTGTAAAACTGAAACAGAATGAGATACAGAGGATACATTAGGGAATAAAATGGATACAAATGCTCAAGTGGATAAAATATGTGTTCCCTTCACAGGTACTAACCAAGGTAAGTATTTTCTAGGAAGGTTTTAGCTTTAGGTCAGGTAAGTAGGCAGCACTGTACTTAGTAAGTTAAAGCAGGCGAATTTTACCATCTAACATATTTCTTATCAAGGAGAAAACACAGGCAAGTTAACAGAAAGTGTATCAAAATATAGTGACTAGGAAAGTTTACATGAGAAATACAAGGCACAACTGAACATAAACGAAGCAATACAAAGATTGAATGAGAAGAGAATTTAGCCAAGGCATGCTAACGATAGTGAATTAGCATATTTCACACCTTTAATAGCGATCTCAGTAGAAGAGAAATTTTGCGTTTTTATCACAATGGTTCACATAACAGTGACTTTAGACAACTTTTAGATAGATTTTGGTAACTTACTGTTAGTTCCATTCGTAGGATTTTAATGATTGAACTATGGTGAAGAACATGGCAACGGCTTTCCTCAGGTTGGTTAGGAAGGAAGTGTATCGCGTAGCAACAGGAAATCTGATCCTTTAGATGCAGTACCCAATGTTAACACCAGGGGGAATATTTACACCCAACAACTGACAAGACAGCACACTCCCCGCTTGGTATACAGTACTTGTATACCACTATTTACTCTTTCTGACGTGGCATTAGTAAACCACAAGGGTAATGGGAAATGGTTTAAAGGTACTCCTTGACTACCTTTTGGCTAAGACATTTTACTAAGTTGCTTGACTGTCCCGTATCAAACCATGCCACCTTACTGAAGGCTGGGCTTCTCTGAAGTCCACCTCCCACGCAGTGGAAGTGCGGCCAGGTACCCCGAGAAGCAGCAGTAGGAGCCGGCTGGTGACAGTGCGCCGCAGGAGCAGGCGGAGTTGGCTGATGACACCGCGGCACAGGAGTGGGAGTCGGCCGGCGAGACCAAGGAGCAGGAGCAGGAGCAGGAGCTGGCTGGTGACCCCGTAGAGCAGCAGCAGGCTGAAGACACCACAGCGCAGGAGCAGAAGATGGCTGGTGACCCCGTGGAGCTGGAACTGGCTGGAGACTGCGTGAAGCAGGGAGCAGAAGATGGCTGCTGACCCCGTGGAGCTGGAACTGGCTGGGGACTGCGTGGAGCAGGGAGCAGAAGATGGCTGGTGACCCCATGGAACTGGAACTAGCCACCCCTGTAGCTCCGCCCCTGCTTCTCTCACCACACAAGTCATATGAGAGATATGGTGCATGCAGAATGCACTTTGCCATTTACCCCTCTGGGTGTGTTAGAAACAAGGTCACTTTCATGGTGTTAACGTAAACATAAAAAAGGTAATAATACATTTATTAAAAATCTGATTTACATATTTTGTGATGAATACCTTTCAGACATCCTTTTGAAACATTTCCAATGTGATTTAAATGTTATTCTGCTTTGTTCTATTGATTTGTATGCTTTTTTTCTTATCTTGCACCAGTTCGCTTTATTAACCCTCTGGAGTCTAAGGCCTCTCAGAGGCTTCCAGGCCGTTTGGAACACCTTTGCTGTTGTCAAATATTTCAACTAACTGTAAACATCTATGCCAGGGGTTCTCAAACTTTTTGTGTGAAGTACCACCCGAGAAAATATTGAGCTTTCCGAGTACCACCTTGATAACCAACATTAGAATATCACAGCAAACGTCTTCCATATTCACTTTTTAGTATTATTCTGCATTATGTTTTCAGATTCATACAGTTCAATATTACTAAATGTGAGACCAAAGAGACATTTTCGACTGCAACAACTTGATCAGCCTTCAAATCAATGCGCAAAAAAATGTATTCTTCCAAGTACCACCAGAGATGCCTCAAGTACCACCAGTGGTACACATACCACAGTTTGAGCACCACTGATCTACTGTATACTAATGTGGCACATATGGTTGTATTCTGAAAAGCCTAACAAAAAAGAATATGAGAGTAAAGTGAATGTTATATAACTGTAATATAACTTAGGGAGATGTAAATTAATGGTTCGGTCATTTTTGACCGAAACACCATGAATGTAACAAGTTGGTGTATCTTCCACAATTCTTTAGGAATTTCATTATATTTCATTTTGACCATTTGAATCGGTTAGCTGGTCATTTTTGACCGTAGCACAACCAGAGGGTTAATGCATTCTGGTTAGCAGGTGTGTGTGTGTGTGTGTGTGTGTGTGTGTGTGTGTGTGTGTGTGTGTGTGTGTGTGTGTGTGTGTGTGTGTGTGTGTGTGTGTGTGTGTGTGTGTGTGTGTGTGTGTGTGTGTGTGTGTGAGAGAGAGAGGGAGAGAGAGAGAGAGAGAGAGAGAGAGAGAGAGAGAGAGAGAGAGAGAGAGAGAGAGAGAGAATTATCTCACTTGGAGGTTAGCGTTATAGGAAACATTATCACAGTCAAAAAAATATATGGCTTTTATTTACAGGCCTACACAGAAAGCATAAATACTATGTGAGAGCAACATACGAAACTACAGACTCTTTCACTGGCACTTCAAATTCATCACTCCTTTAAAGTCAGAGATGGAATAACACTCTAGGGGCTTTCCACTCATCGGTCATGATCAGTGGTGTAGTCTATGTAGAACGCGGGTATACGGAGTATAGAGTATAGGAGTACTGAGGAGTACGGAGTATACCCACTTCTACATTTTAGGGACTTCAGTATAACCACTTAAAATTGATTGATCCATTGTTTTGAATAGCACATCTATATACAGTATACCCACTTGAAAAAATGCTCAAATATACAGTATACCCACCATAAAAAAGTAAACTACACCACTGGTCATGATGCTGATTGGAGGAACATTAGTCCCCCTACAGCTGTCATGATGCTGATTGGAGGAACATTAGCTTTCCACACATCGGTCATGATGCTGATTGGAGGAACATTAGCTTTCCACACATCGGTCATGATGCTGGTTGGAGGAACATTAGCTCCCCTACAGTCATGATGCTGATTGGAGGAACATTAGCTTCCCTACAGCAGTCATGATGCTGATTGGAGGAACATTAGCTTTCCACACATCGGTGATGATGCTGATTGGAGGAACATATGCTTCCCTCCAAGCTCTATAGGCCGCAATCTCATAGCAAACACTCCCCCTGTATGTACAGTAACAGTAAACACTCCCCCTGTATGTACAGTAAACACTCCCCCTGTATGTACAGTAACAGTAAACACTCCCCCTGTATGTACAGTAAACACTCCCCCTGTATGTACAGTAACAGTAAACACTCCCCCTGTATGTACAGTAAACACTCCCCCTGTATGTACAGTAACAGTAAACACTCCCCCTGTATGTACAGTAAACACTCCCCCTGTATGTACAGTAACAGTAAACACTCCCCCTGTATGTACAGTAAACACTCCCCCTGTATGTACAGTAAACACTCCCCCTGTATGTACAGTAAACACTCCCCCTGTATGTACAGTAAACACTCCCCCTGTATGTACAGTAAACACTCCCCCTGTATGTACAGTAACAGTAAACACTCCCCCTGTATGTCGTGTGTTTGTTCTCGTCCACGTCTGTTCATTTTACTGCTGTTACATATGTAATTATTTTCTCTGTCTTTCTGTTTTGTTTTATTGTTTTGTGGAATATTGAAATACAAGGATATGACTTGAGATTTTCTCCCTCATGTTTTAAATGTAACTGCTGTGGGGAGTTCTGTTTCATGGGATTTTCATGTTTTTTTTCCTTTTTTTGTCTTAACTTATAATTAGCTGATTTCAGTTAAATTGTTCACTTCAATAAATATCCCATTTAGAACCTGAGCCATCTCAGTCCTGTTTTCTTGCATTGTGAAGCCAGACCTAGCAGGCTATAGTGGTGTCAACAATAATCGATTCGGCAATGCATCGCAATGCAGGCCATGGACAATTCAATTCAATGCAGCAAGTTCCATAATCGATGCAGCATATTTTTTCATGTTACCCAATTACTTCTGTGGATATTTCGGGGACGAATAAAATGTTAAATTAAATAAAATCACTTCAAAGCATTGAAAACTGCAAGACTGATACAGAAAACAGCCAATAAAACGTTGCTCAGTATCTGACTACTTGTATTGCCTCATCATGACTGATAAAATATTTGCTTTGTTCTCAGTAGAAATGTAATGCATTGCAGTGCATTGTAGAATTGAATTGAATCAATTCGAATCAAATCGGGAGGGCAGTACCATTGCACACCACTAGTAGGCTATATCCTTGTTTAGATCCACAAGTGCAAAAGAGTGTGGTTCTATGTATTACTAAAGGCCCTGTGCACTGTCATAGTGGTGTAGTACTATGGTAGTAATGTATTACTAAAGGCCCTGTGTGCTGTCATAGTGGTGTAGTACTATGGTAGTAATGTATTACTAAAGGCCCTGTGTGCTGTCATAGTGGTGTAGTACTATGGTAGTAATGTATTACTAAAGGCCCTGTGTACTGTCATAGTGGTGTAGTACTATGGTAGTAATGTATTACTAAAGGCCCTATGTACTTCTGCTTTAAAGGTACACTGTGCAGGAAATGGTCAAAAAAGGTACTATGCTGCTCATTGAAACTGGGTTGCCTATTGCCAAATTTGATCTTTTCATGAAAGTTTACTAAGTAATAAACTAATATTATCTAATATGGCCGAAGTACAGTCAATTTCGCAGCTAAAAATGTATATTTCTGGAAATTTTAAATGGAGGACCATGGAGAAGATCCCCTTTTTAATTCATGAAAAGTGCAATTTTTCAAGTCATAGTGAATACATCTCAAGGGGCTATCCTTGTAATAAATAAATAAATAAAAATAATGAATACTTAGAATTTGATGGTGGTGGTAAGTATTCGTGAAAAAGGTAACATTAGTGAATGGGTAGCATAACTTATGGACATAAACAACTACAAATCTTGCACAGTGTACAAGATTCATAATTCCACTACACATAGACCATGCAGTTCCTTAATAGCAATTTAAAACTCTTAATTTTCTTCATAGTAAGTATGGCACACACATTTCATACACTGGAACATCCAGTAGCCTACTTATAAACATTGTACATTGAATATGTAAGGGTTTACCACATGTCCAACATGACCAGTGGGGGGCGCAGGGGTTCCTAACAGACCCAGGGGCGTCAGCTGACCTAATATTTAGGGGCACAGTCGGGCATCGAGAGATAGTGAGCACGCAAAGTGCACGAGCAAAACATTTTTTTTTGCAGTTATTCATTTTAAAAAGCTTGTAAATTAAATCTATTTTCGCAAGTAGTGCATGTGTGCTACTTTGTGCACATTCTGTAGATTACTGTATATGCTACACGTGAGCTAAATTCCAAGGTGGCAAAGTTTTTTTTTTTTGTGAAACTCATACCGGGGCACAGCAAATCAATACCCAGGCACGTGCCCCTGTAAAATAGGTCTGGCGACGCCCCTGAACAGACCATTTTTTTTCATTTTTTTTTTTCCATTTATCCTTTATTTAGCCAGGATTGTCCCATTGAGACTACAGTCTCTTCTGCCAGGGAGTCCTGGTCAAAATGGCAGCAAACATATAGTTACAGACACAGACAAACACAAAGACAAAAAGGAAAATAAATGTACAAAAAAGAGAATAAGTTTACATAAAACGTATTTTGAGATTAAAAGTAGCCTATGTGCTGCATAGTCAGAAACAATGACACTCCTCTGTGTATACTGTATTAATTTTCCTCTTAAAAGTCTCTAATGAGGGCAGAGAGTCCATACATAGTATCTTCTGCAACTCATTCCATAGATATGGGGCATAAAAAGAAAAGCCTGTTTTCCCTAATTCAGTGCGAGGAGTACAAGACTGTAGTAGTAACTTGTGTGAAGAGCGTGTGCCATAAGATAAAGTACAAAAAGTCAATAAATTACAGATATAATAGGGAAGTTTGCCCAACAGTGCCTTTGCAATAAAAAGTAACATATGCAATTTACGCCTTAAATACAAGGATGGCCATTGGACTTTAGAGTACAGATCACAATGGTGGGTTCTTGAGGGGGCACCTGTTACAAATCGCAATGCTGAATGATAAACTGCATCCAGCTTTTTGAGGAGACATAAGGGCGCATGCATATAAATTGTATCCCCATAATCCAACACTGAGAGAAAAGTACTTTGAACCAGCCTTTTTCTTGCTAGAAATGAAAAACATTTTTTCAAACGAAAATAAAAACCAACCTTAGGTCTTAGCTTTTTTAAAAGATTATTTATGTGTACCTCAAATGTGAGCTTTTGGTCTAGCCAAATACCAAGATATTTATAAGAACCAGCTGTATTTATAAGCTGTATTTATAAGACTAGCTGTATCTGTAACACACTTCAGTAGATTCCTATCAGTCTCCTCCTACCTTGGCATCAGACCAAGAGAACAGGGTGCAGTCACATGTTCAAGGAAGTATTTTCTGAAGCATTTTGCACAATGCAGTACAACCACACCAGCAAAGCATGATCATATGGCAGGCCAGCAGTTGGTGTTAGAGAATCTTAGACAATGCTGTGAAGCAGACTGAGTTAACATTTGGGTGACGCTTGGTCTATCTGTAAGAATTAGTATTTATTTATTATGTTAATCTCTGTTAAGTCCATCAAAACATCAAACATGGTGGCGGACCTGATTTTTACTGACATCTTTGAGTAATCAGTTTCATGGATCTGAAAACCCAGATATCCCACATATTCAAAATCTTTCTGACCAAATCCTGGAGATTGCCAAATGGATTGATGAGTTTGCAAACCTCCTCTGGAGTCTAGAGTGAATCCAAAGCTTGTCTAACCGGCTGGTCTACCCTTTATCAAGACGTGGGGCTCTAAAATGAAAACCGATTTCGGTAACACTTTATAATAATGTTCCTTAGTAAAGACTCAGTAAATAATTAACTAATGATGAATAAAACATTAACAAATGTTTTTATTTAAAGTGTACCTCCGGGATTTTGGACACCAGGCCTCATTTCCGAGTCAGCCAGGGTGTAAACAATGTGTCCAGAACGTTTTTTTCACATTCCATGCAGTCCTTGTGAATTCTCATATCCATGTTGCTAAGCTAGCGCAAGTGAACGGGGATGGTAGTAGCCTGCCCCCAAAAATAGTCTTATCCGGTTGCAACAACATTCAAAACAACCCCATTATTATGCCAGACTGCAAGTGTAAATACTTGTCTTGATAGAATGAAGTTTGAAATTAAACCAACATTGCAATCATGTTTGATCACCATCAGCAATTTGTGTTCCGGTTTGAAAGCTTGACAGCCGCGGAGTGATATTCCTAGTACAAATCCTAGCTTCGTTTGACACATCCATAACTTTTCCATAGAGCGAACTCCAACATCTTTGAAGTTTGTAAAACTGAACGGTTTTCCCCTCTCCCTGACCTCGCTCGCAAACATCAAGAGTAATGCTTTCTGTCCGACTTTGTAAATCTTTCGTAACATTGAAACATATGCCATAACAATGTTTGGTTGTTACTAGATGACCCGTGTGTCTACACAGCATGTTGGCGAACAGAACGCACACTCTTCTCCCTTTCATCCTCCCATTCCATCTCGTCTCAAAAAACATTCCATGTAATAATAACTAGAGCTACGAGTGACATATTCCACAATGTCAAGCCAGATCACATAGCGTTGCGTAACTTGTGAATCCATAGGAATACGGCAAGTCATGTCTAATGCCATTTGTCACAGCAATTACACAAAATAACAGTAAAGCATTACAACATGCCAATCCAAAAGGGTAACTTCTAGCCCAAGTTTTGGCTAACGTAGGCGAAGCCATTATACCACTGGGCTACCATCATAGAAGCAAAAAGCATGGCAAACCTGTTCTTCGGAGACTGTTGGTGCGCGCCACAAAATGTAGATCTGGGAATGCGGTTGGCACCGCGGACACTTTTAGAGTTTTCCGTGTAGGTATTAGACTTCGAGAAGGACTTTGTGAAGTCGTCGGGACTGAAGTGGTCACTGCAAAGCACCGGGGTAGCTTACGGAGCGTCTCCATCGGTGTGTTGATGTAGCCCTGCAGCCAGGAGCCAGAGTTTGGTTCTTTCAACATCTTTCACGGAAACCAATGGAAACTTGCCGATACCCATCTGTGGGCTTTATTATTGCAGTTGGTATATACACACTGATGTACCATGGTGCGATGTCGTTGGGTTTTAATCCACTATTCGATCCGATCCGAAAGCAGTTGTAGAACTAGCCTTGATTTGCAATGTCTCTTGCGGGTCCCTGCAGTGGGTGGGTGGGCTACATCACAACTGAAGAGAGCAAAGTAAAATTCCGCCGACCCCGAGAAAATAGTCTCTCAACATGGCAAAATCCACGCAGTGCAAGGTTGGTTTAATTTCAAACTTCATTCTACTAAGACAAACATTTACACTTGCAGTATGGTATAATAACGGTTTTGTTTTGAATGTTGTTTAAACGGGATAAGACTATTTTTGGGGGCAGGCTACTACCATCCCCGTTCACTTGCGCTAGCTTAGCAACATGGATATGAGAATTCACAAGGACTGCATGGAATGTGAAAAAAACGTTCTGGACACATTGTTTACACCCTGGCTGACTCGGAAATGAGGCCTGGTGTCCAAAATCCCGGAGGTACACTTTAACTAAGCTTTATTAATGCTTTATAAAATATCTACAAATGATATATTCAAGATTTTACACACCTTATAACAGACTATTTTATTCATTTACAAGCAACTTGTAAATGTTTGATAAATATGAAATATTAACATAACATTTCCTAGTCATTTACAAGCATTTGTTTACATTTCCTAATCATTTACAAACGTTTGTTAATGTTTTGTTCATCAATAGTTAATTATTTATTACGTCTTTATAATGCTTTTTGCATCCATTATTCTAAAGTGTTACCACATTTCTTTTGCCTCCAGTTTAAAAGTGTAAGGCAGTCTGCTCTCTCAGGCACACAGAGGATATGTGGAATTATAATCAACAGGAAATATTCACAAGTGAGATAACTTTCCCCCCTTCATTCCTGCATCCATACGAATAACCACCAAGGCTTACTATCCTGTGTCCTATCTGTACTCCTGTGTTTATGTTAATGTTATGATTAACAGTTTACTATCCTATACATTTCAGGGGACCTAGAGAAGGTGTGGTCTGTTGTAAACATGGCTGCCTTCAATATAGGCCTAAAGTGCATGGGGAAATCCTGGTTTGCGTTCATAGTCCGGCCCTCTGAGAACCTTAACAGCCCTTGGAGGAAATTGAAGTGGCCCCTCAAATTGTTCAACTTCCCCACCCCTGGTCTAACAGTTTCAGCCTGATTTCACCAGATGCAGCATAGTGGAGTTTATAGCACATTGAAAGACCTGATACTGTGTAACTTGTTCTCTGGTTTAAAATACTATATGTCTATAGATTCAGTCTGATTTCACCAGATGCAGCATAGTGGAGTTTATAGCACATTGAAAGACCTGATACTGTGTAACTTGTTCTCTGGTTTAAAATACTATATGTCCATAGATTCAGACAGATTTCACCAGATGCAGCATATTGTGGAGTTTATTGTGACATGGAAAGGACTGATACTGTGTAACTTGTTCTCTGGTATAAAATACTATATGTCCATAGATTCAGACAGATTTCTCTAGATCAGGGCTATTCAAATGGTGACCCTGGGGCCAACTGCACCAGAATCTTGTAATCAGGAGAGATCCGTCGCTACGTGGGCATCTAACTTAGACGCGCCTAGAATAGTTGTTTGGAATGCTGACGTTGTGATTGTGTAATTCTGTGGATGATGTGCATGTTTCTACAGAGTTATCCCTTAGATACCGTAGGCATTCCAAACCAAGATTCTATGTGCGTCTGACTTAGTTGCACGTTTTGGCCAATCCCATTTGTATTTTCCCACAAGTCCCTTGAAATACGTTTTTTTGGAATTTAGAGATTAAAGTACGGGTTCCGCATTGAGCTGAAACGGGACACGGGACACGGGACGTTAAAATGCCATTAGATCTAAGGAATGCAAAACTTTCTGGGGGAGTACCCCCAGACCCCCCACCTCAATGAAGTGTCCCGTATACTACTTATGACAGTCACTAACCATGATACATATACGTACATTTCGCCCCTTTCTTGGGTAGAATTTGAAAAACTGGCCCTCGTTGCCATTTGATTGAATACCCCTGCTCTAGATGCAGCTTTACATGTAGCTTGGGTCATCTGCCCTCTCCTGTGAAGTCTGCAGCAGGAGGAAAGACTCTGTGTGTGTGTGTGTGTGTGTGTGTGTGTGTGTGTGTGTGTGTGTGTGTGTGTGTGTGTGTGTGTGTGTGTGAGTGTGTGTGTGAGTGTGTGTGCGTGCGTGTGCGTACGTGCGTGTGTGTGCGTGTGTGTGTGATTTCATCAGATACAGTGGGGCAGCCGTGGCCTAGTGGATAGAGAGTTGGTCTTACAATCTGAGGGTTGCAGGTTCAAATCCCACCTTACCTCTCCCTACATCTCCATCCCACCTAACCCCACACTGCTCCAGGGACTGTAACCAACACCCTGAAAATAAAAACTGTAAGTGGCTTTGAATAAATGAAATTGTCAGATAAGTGAAATGTACCTACAGTGGAGTTTACAGCACATTGAAAGGCCTGATGCTGTTTAACTTGTGCTCTGGTATGAAGTATAGCCACAGAATAATAAAGTATATTCAATAGGCCTACAGTATATTCACATATTCAGTCTGATTTCACCAGATTCAGCGGAGCACAAAGTGGAGTTTATAACACATTGAAAGGCCTCATGATGTTTAACTTGTGTTCCGTTAAGAAGTATACATAATAATAAAGTATATTCAATAGGCCTACAGTATGTTCACATATTCAGTCTGATTTCTTGGGTCATCTTCCCCTCTCCTGTGAACTCTGCAGCGGGAGGGAAGACCCTGTGTGTGTGTGTGTGTGTGTGTGTGTGTGCGTGCGTGCGTGCGTGTGTGTGTGTGTGTGTGTGTGTGTGTGTGTGTGTGTGTGTGTGTGTGTGTGTGTGTGTGTGTGTGTGTGTGTGTGTGTGTGTGTCCCATCCTCCTCCATGACTGAGGTACCCTGAGCATGGTACCGTCCCACCGCACTGCTCCCCAGGGGTGTCATTGAGGGCTGCCCCCTTGCACGGGTGAGGCATAGTTGGGTGCAGTGTGCAGTGAACACTTGTGTGCTGTGGAGTGCTGTGTCACAATAACAAGACATCATAGGCCTACTACACAAGGCTGAAAGTATCCTGGGAGACACAACCCACCCTTTACATAGCAAATTTCAGTTTAGCCAACGTGGTAACGGGAGACTGCTGCAGAGGAAAATAAGAACAGCCAGGTTCAACAAGTCATTTGTTCCCTTTGCAATCAGAATTTTTAATGAAAGACAGTTCCCAGCAAGGGACTTGACACTCTGTGTGTGTGTGTGTGTGTGTGTGTGTGTGTGTGTGTGTGTGTGTGTGTGTGTGTGTGTGTGTGTGTGTGTGTGTGTGTGTGTGTGTGTGTGTGTGTGTGTGTGTGTGTGCGTGTGTGTGTGTGTGTGTGTGTGTGCACTCGGTCGAGTGTATGTTGTATGTTGCAGTATTTATAATTTACCACTAGGTGTCATAAGTGCATCACAGAATGTAGAGTCCATGGCAACCGTACATTGCTCTGAAAAGACAGTGAAGTAGGCCTATATCTATATTATATTACAGTGCCATGAGAAAGTTTGGGCACCCTTTTGGAAAATCATTACATCAGTTTATTTCTCGTTGAGCTTTTAAAGTAGCAACTTCATTTTAACATATGTTAAACTGTAGGGAAAGAGAAACATTTCAGCAGTGGAAGAATTTTCATAGATGTTACAGAAACAATTTTATGTGGATTTAAACAAAAATAGGCGTGTGCATAAATATGGGCACCTCAAAGAAGGTATACCATTAATATGAAGTAGAGCTCACCTTTGCTGATCTAATGGCCTGTGGATACTTGCTATACAAGAAGACAAGTTCCAACTGCCTGGTGCTACTGAATAGTGGCCAATTATTCTATCCAGAACCTCTCTAATTCAGTCAGGTTACTCGTCTGTCTTCTTTAGACATCCTGGTTCAAATAAATCCATTCACCAATAATGGTGATACCTCAAGATTGGTATGACCATTTCAAGACATTGTAGGCTATTTGGTCTTTTGCATTAACTCATTGTTGAATTTTGATCGGAGCAGTGCAATCACTGTCCTGCTGGAAAGTCCACACTCAGCTCAGCCTTCATTTTGTGACTGACACTTGAACATTCTTTTGAAAAATCTGCTATTTGAAAGGAATTAGTGAGGCCCTCAACTGTAATAGGTTTTACAGTGTGTATGCGAGCCATGCAGACCAATAGCAGGGTATACTTAAGGCCAGATGTCATAGAATGTGTGCATTTTTGCCATGTCCACCTCCCATGGTTTAGGTCAAATGACTCTAGCTCAGTCTCATCTAACTACAGTATGATTTCCCAAAATGCTTTTAGCTTGTCCAGATAAGCTTTCTGCACAAGTTTAGCAACTTATTTCTGATGGATACACAGGAAAGCCTTTTTATGCATCACCCATCCAATGAGCTTTTGCCTTGTGAAAAGTATACACGGAAGGACCCATGTCTAAGTCTGCACTATCAGCAGCTATGGTCTTGTAGTTCTATGGATGTGTTCTGTAGTGTGCCTGTTACCATTCTTATTATCCTTTACCCATGCCCTTTTAACTATTTTTCAGCAAACTACATTTTCCTTTCACGAGTACCATTCCTGTGGCTTTCCATGCTTTCCACTCAAATGGATTTCCATTTCTGGGTGTGGAGAAACATTGTCCAAGACTTCCAGATTACTTTGTTTACCTGTCTCGTTATTCATAGTAATGAATTATCTTTGTTTGAAGTCTGCAAAGAGTTGTTCAGAGCCCACTATATTGCCACTCTCCAAGATAGAATTTAGGACAAGCCTAGTCTGCTATTATGTATGGTAAATAACATTTTAATGACCAATCACTGCTGTCTTAGTGACTGAAGGGATTCCAAAGTCATTAAAACCAGTTTGTGCTGCAAAGGTGAGCTCTACTTCATATTAATGGTATACCTTCTTTGGGGTGCCCATATTTATGCATACGCATATTATTGTTCAAATCCTCATAAAATTGTTTCTGTAACACCTATGAAAATTCTTCCACTGCTGAAATGTTTCTCTTTCCCTACAGTTTAACATATGTTAACATGAAGTTGCTACTTTAAAAGCTCAATGAGAAATAACCCAATGTAATGATTTTCCAAAAGGGCGCCCAAACTTTCTCATGGCACTGTATATAGAAATACAGAGTCAAAGTACAAGTAGGCCTACTCATATAGATATAATTACAATGCTAGTAATAGGCTATAGCCAATTACAAAGTTGAAACTATGTCATGTCATGCCGTGTTGTAATTACATTTGTAAGCCTGCTCTATTTCTACTTTATACAACTAGGCCTAGAAACATGAAATATTTCATACATTTGAGAAATCCACAGCATTTTCTTTTCAGACACACGCCAAGGGTTAAATAGCTAATACAAAACGCAAACAAAGAATAAAGCCAGTTGGCCTAGAAATCACATAACATGATAACCTTTTGTTAGGCCTATATGAGGTAGGCCTATAAATAATCAAAGGGAAGGGCCATTCAAATGGCGGCCCTAGGGCCAGATGCAGCCCTTGGAGGGCAAGATTCTAGCCCCCCACGAGGTCAGAACAAAATGAAATCAAATAGGCCTAGCCTACGTTTGCAATCAGTGTCCGTTAAGACTTCAGGTTAGGCATATTTCTCCTATGCACACGAGAGTGATATTTGCGGGCGGTGAAGCTAGCTGGGGGGGGCCATGGCAGGTTAGCGGTTAAAGAAAATGACTATTTTTTTTTTTGAGGGGCACCTCTTCTAGGATTTCTTCAAATCATTCAAGGAACATGTGGACCGAATTATATGGTTCTATTTGATGTTCTGCCAAACTAATGACACAAAAGATTCCTTATGGCCAACAGTGGGGGGCCGTGAAACTAGCTTGGGGCTAACTAAATAATTGCATAAATTGAAGAACGTAGTGCACCAAAACAAACAAAAAAGATAAATATTTGCCCTTTTGTTGAGAACTGCATCATTATAAAATACTGCATCTCTGAACAATACTACTATCTGTGTTATTATTGTATATAGGCCTATCCTAGTGGGGAACTTACAGACCTAGATTATGGTTGTGCAAAAGAAAAAAAGGGGTGGAAAGAACAAATATTTGGGGGGAAAAAGGGAACCCCTGGGCTAGTATAAAAAATAAATTGGCTGTGCATTTTAGCCTATTGTAATTGTATACATCAAACATGTAAGAAAAGAGATATACCGATACAACGTCCATAATTGCAAATAAAGTTTCATGAAACAGACGCTCCTTTAGGCAACCTGTTGCAGTCAAACCAGGATGCCGACGTCATCGTGTTCAAGTTCGAACAGGAACTGTAGCCTAGGCCTACAAAATCGAAAGTCGACAGCCTTTGCGGAAGCAATGCAGTGCCGTCTGAAAAGAAGAATCAAGTATTTTTGCAATACGTGCATCTGAATAGAGCATATTTGGTAAGTAGGTCCATGAGAAATCTCTGTTGTTATTCCAGAGACTGTATGATTATGCGGTGTTAGGCCTACTGCTTTTTAGTCACGGCGTGTGGGAGATCCCTTTCCCCCAATTTGCGCAGGTGTTCTCGACGCGCGTTTGAAAAGTAAAAATCGTCCTATTAGTGGCTATAAGTTTTGGCAGGCCTGCTTATGGTCTATAAGTGTTTTTTTCTTTTGGAACAAGTGCGATGTAACATCGCCGATTTTGCAGATTTGGTAGCCCAAGTGTCGGCTGTGTCCATAGCCAAGTGAAATTATGCGCATGCATCGGTCCTTGCCGTCAGTCATTTCAAATGTCAAACAATATCATATTGGTCTAAATCTGCCAGGCCTATTACAAATAACAATAAATGTGATCAATGTAGGCTACAAAAATGCGTTTTTTTCACGAGGTCATGGAGTAGGCCTAGATAGAGGGGGAAAACCTTTTTTAAAAATCGGATGACAATCTCTGTTGGTTTTCTCAACACTCATCAAATAAGAATGGCTTGGCTATGCTACATTTTAAGTAGGCTAGCCTATAACTGTCGTCTTTAAAATCCAACTGTTGCCTAGTCCTAAATCACAGCACATAACTATTGTTTTGGGCACTAGGCTATAGCTTGTAAGGCACGGGTAATTTCATGAACATCTCGAGGCTCTGTTTGGAGGGTGACAGAGAGATACGCTTGGCTACTCACGTGATGATGGAATATCGGCCATATTTTGTTGACTCTTCTGAACTCTTTGTTGTTTCTCATGGACAGCTGTAAATCATGCTCAAATGGAGGCGCACTTGTGCACTTCGGGCACTATGTTTTAGTGTGTAGCCTTACCTAACTAACGCCCTACGCCATATGCACTGAAACATAAACACTGAAGTGCACAAGTGCACCATTTGAGATCCAGCAATAGTCTACTTTGGTCATTCCTGGTGAATTTGATTATTAGTTTTGAAAGCAAAAAAGTAAATGTGGGGATCATGCCACTCTGTGTGTGTGTGTGTGTGTGTGTGTGTGTGTGTTACTTGACTCAAATAACCATCGGCTGAATCGGGACAGTGATTAGGAAACAGAAAACAGCCTATTGAATTACATTTAAAAACATGTAGGCCTATTAGTAATAGTATTAGTAGGCTATTATTACTATTATTGTTATTATTATTATTATTATTATTATTATTATTATTATTTATTTACAAGGAGGGGGGGGTTATGCTTAGCAGCGGCCCTGTGCGCGCGTCTGTGTGTGTGTGTGTGTGTGTGTGTGTGTGTGTGTGTGTGTGTGTGTGTGTGTGTGTGTGTGTGTGTGTGTGTGTGTGTGTGTGTGTGTGTATGTGTGTATGTGTGTGTGTGTGTGTGTGACACTGAATGTTATGATACACTAGATAATGATACACACAAATACTTTTGGGAAATGATACTGTTAGATTTTATGTTGGACAGTGTATCACTACAACACTTTCATCAAGTGGATTTGGAACAATAAGTAAATTTACTCATTCATGTCATCAGAGCATTTAGAACTAATTTGGTCATCAGAGCTGAACTGGACTGGGACTGGACTGGCTTGTCCTGCCTTGTGCTTTTATTTTATGTTTTATTTCATTTTATTTTATTGTATCTAACCTTTTTATAAAGCACATTGAAATGCAGTCATGGGTAAGCGGTTAGAGTGTCAGACTTGCAGCCCAAAGGTTGCCGGTTTGACTCCCGACCCGCCAGGTTGGTGGGAGGAGTAATCAACCAGTGCTCTCCCCCATCCTGGTACCGTCCCACCGCACTGCTCCCTAGGGGCGCCATTGAGGGCTGCCCCCTTGCACGGGTGAAGCATAGTTGGGTGCAGTGTGCAGTGTTCACTTGTGTCACAATGACAATGGGAGTTGGAGTTTCCCAATGGGCTTTCAAACTGTGGCTTTCACATGTGTGAAGTGCGCCATACAAATAAAATAGCCTTGCCTTGCCTTGCCTTGGCTTGCCTTGGGACCGAAGGACAACTTGTTTTTTTTTCTTGGCGTAGACCAGCCCCACACACAGCCCCTATTTCTCTGCCGTATTATGATTGGCTCAGTCCTTTGTTTATGTTAAAGATGGACCAATGGGCTCCCCCATCTAAATGGTGGGCCAGTCTCTAAGGGAAAACAACAACAACAACAACAACAACAACAACAACAACAACAATAACAACAACAGCATCAGCCCCTCTAAATGTCTCTAAGGGAAAACAACAACAACAGCATCGGCCCCTGAGGACATTGTTCTTTGTCCCTTAGTGCCATGGAGAAGAGACCAGGGTCTCCTACAGAGAGCTGTGTGTCCATGAGGAGTGACAGGTCCAAGGGTTACACACCCAACTTCAAAGAAGCAGACCCTCCCCCTGACATAAGGTATGTCATGTTGGGCTCGTTCTTGATGGTGAAAATCTGTGTAGTACACATACACACAGCAAATTCATAAAGCATGCTGGGTAGTAATCATGGCAACAATGCTGTTTATGGGAGTTACTTCTGCTCCACATTCATGCCACATAGGTTATTATTAGTCTATATAGTAATAATAACAATTATTATCCACCAACATAATGATGTTTTATAAGCTCTATTATATTGTGTTGAATTGGTGTCTGAACTTTGAACTTTGTCATCACATATCATTGTCGGCCCCTGTCCATGATGTCAGCGAAAATCAGTCTGCTTAAAATATTGACCACTATGCTATATCATTAGTCACCAAAATGGTAATGACCAAGTTTTAATCTGTTATTTAAGGCTCTCGGTAATGCAATGTTGTTGTTATTACTACATTGCACTTGTAGCTGACGCTTGTATCTAAAGTTACTTACAGTTAAATGACAGGGTATTGGTTACAGTCCATGTAGCAATGTATGCTTAGGTGCCTTGCTCAACGTCACTTCAGCCATGGATGGGAGGTTGTAGGGAGAGGTAAGGGTAGGATTTGATTTTGAACTTCCAACCTTCTGACCCGAAGTCCACTTTCCTAACCATTAGGCCACGGCTGCCCCAACATAGTTCATGTCTTTTCAGCTATAACTGAGTGGGCCCATCTGCGCAAAGAGGCTACAGTGCTGAGGACAACATCAAGGCCAAATATGCAAATACATTTTTTCATGTGACTTTTTGTTGTCTCAAGCAGACTTCAATTGTTTTTGACCAGATTTATTTCAAGTGGTTAATAGTGGATGGGACTGACTTGTGTATTTGTTTGTGAACCCACCAACATGCCTTAGTGCCATGGAGAAGAGACCAGGGTCTCCTACACAGAGCTGTGTGTCCATGAGGAGTGACTGGTCCAAGGGCCACCCACCTGACTTCAAAGAGGCAGATCCTCCGCCTGAATTAAGGTTGGTCAAGCACATCCTTCAAGCAAATGTACTTTTACAGTCAGTAATTCCCAAAGTCTGTGTGCTCGTCTTGGTATTCCTTTAGCCTTGAAGTCACACACTTGCAAGATGAGGCTCAAATCTTCACAAGCATCTCAAACGATTATGAATGGAACATGCTTGAAAGCTTGGAAATGAATGTCATAGCAGTTCCGTTTTGGCCTCTGAACAGTTGTTTGCAAGTGAGTTTAAACTGTAAACACAATCAGTTGGCTTTATTTCTGTAGTGGGGATATTTGAAAAGCACAAAACTACAAGAATGTTGATATCAAGTCATCACAGTGCAAAAATACTGTCCTTAGCCAAAAGCTGTGAAACGCAATGGGCACAAACAATGGCCAAGTTGTGTTGAGTTACTTGAAGCTATTCACATCTCGGAAACAACAACATGCCATACTATATTGTGCTTAAACATGCATGGCTTTCCCACACCGGTAAAGATGTGAAGGATTCTGGGTATTTTGTAACGGCATGGATGCAGCAAGTGTTGCCTTGGAAATGCTATGAATCAAGTGCATGGCACTTAGCAGACTTGACGAGTTGCAATGATGTGAAATGTGCGTTACTCATCCTAGCCAGGCTAGAACACTTCACATAGAGAAATATTCATTGTGTGACAGTCGATATGGTTGATGTGTATGTTTGTGTTTGTGAGCCCACCAGCATACCGAACTGTGAGTCTGTCCTTGTTCCATCTGTCTCTTAGTACCATGGAGAAGAGACCAGGGTCTCCTACACAGAGCTGTGTGTCCATGAGGAGTGACAGGTCAAAGGACAACCCACCTGACTTCAAAGAAGCAGAGCCCCTCTCTGACCAAGGGTTTGTAAAACACATAATAGTCAGGGACAGCAATGTTTTTTGTTTTTTTTTAATTCTACAAAATGCACGAATATTTTATCATACGCCATTTATCAGAATTTCGGAACCGCACCAGTTATGGAAATTAGTTCATTTTACACCTCCCCTTGAGTTAAATGATTGAGATGTATGTTCTCCTGTAATTTCAGCCTGAGTCTGGCAACACAAGCCTACCTCCAAGTTAGCATATATAATAGTGTAATTGACAAAGCCTATATTTAATTAGTTGTTGAATATTGGGCTACTGCATTTTTGTTTTGCATTAAGAGGAGTGGTTTATCATTAGACTGGACATAACATGGGCTAGTGGATTCTGTAACGTTTTCCAGCACTGTTGTTCTCTGTCTCATGCGCAAAACTTGCCATCTTGCAACATGCCAGCAGACAGCTTTCTCTTGTTGTTGGTGCTGCTGCACATTTTAACTTAAATAGTGAAGTGAGAGCACTCCACACTTATTCCAAACGCCCAGAAGACGGTCATAACACTGCTGGTTGGTTGCTGGCCGCTCTGATTTTAAGTATGCCTGCTGTTCTGTATAAGTATGCTGCTTGGTTCTGCCTCTTTGCACGAGACGAAAGACAGTTTGAAACGCTGTAAGAGAGAATGGGTAAGACCTAGGCCTACTGCTAGGAGTGATTCTACGATTCGCCTACGCTTTTGGCAAAAGCAAAATGTCAATTATGAGGTTTTTTTTCAACTAAATGAGCTAGATGTTTACATAGTGTATATATTTAAGTTTCCAAACAAACAAATTGCCAAGCTTAATCTTAAATCATTTGATAAATACTCTAATGAAAGCGAACATTTGCTTGATTATTTTGTCAACAGTGTTATGGACAAATACTATGTCATTTCAAACATATATAAAAATACTAGAGTTGAAACAACATACGTTTGAAAGTGCTTATGTCCCTTAGCAATAATGTTGTCATTAATCGGTGCAACTGATATAGAAAATGTGATTGTTGAGCTTCATCAGTAGGATGTTATGATTCACTGTGATACAGACACACATTTTTCATTATAAATCCCTGTAACGTCTGATTTGAATTTAGTCACCCTCCTTACACAAGACTTCTTTCTCCAGAGATAATCCCTGATGTCTGTTCATAGGATTTTTCCACCACATAAGGGATCAATACTTCAAAAACACTTTCAAAACAGTCAACCATGTTACTGAACTGTGTTACGGTCAACAGTGCAGGGGAACAAGTCGGCACTTTTTTAGGAGAAAAAACAAAGCAGACAAACCCATGTCCCTAGAACACCAATTATTGTGTTTGTTTGTCTGTCAATATGGAGATAAATTGGCAAAAATATACTCCTCCTCAACTGTCATCAGTGTTGCCAGATGGGGATGGTTCCCGCCCAATTGGACTGCTTAGGATGGCCGCGTGCCGGTAAAAATGGCATTTATCAGAAAACCCTGCCCACTTTTTGCCATAGAAATCAATAGAATTGGGCGGGATTTTGTGCTTCTGGGCGGGTTTTGAACATGTTTTGGGCTGGAAATCATCAGCCTGATCTGGCAACCCTGACTGTCATAGCTAATTGTAACACCATTGACGGTAACACGGCTTGACATTTCAGCCGTTTTTATGGTGTTGTGCTAACTGAGGACCTCAGAAGTTCCACCACAACACCTTAATCAATTAATGTATTTGTGTGCTTTATCTGTGTTTTTCTACATGTGATTTCTAATTCAGATTCTTATGAATATGTTGATAACACAGTTGACAGGCAATTTTCCCGCTATGAGAACATGAAAAAGAATGGATTAAATTATGGAAGGATGGAGCTCAAAACTTACCAAAAAGTCTTCCCATATCCTGCCAAAGAGGTTATGACATCACGTGATGTTATTCGTATGGCCTAAGACCAAACCATTACTGATTTATGGAGGGGGTTTCAGACCGTGACACGGTTAACACAGTTTTCGTGGACACACACAAAATGGCAAATTTCATGTATAATGGAAAGGACAGCGGTCTTTCTGACAGTTTTGTCATATTGTGATGATTACTGTGAATCAACATTTCCAATCGTCTTGGGCAAAGCAAGTTTCTTTACATGCTAATATGAAGACTGAATCTGACATTTGGAAAACAGGACGGCATGAAAACGCCCAAAACCAGTGTTAAATATTCATTCTTGCTGAGGGAAATAATGCCATGTCTACACTTTCTATATTATATGAAAGATAAATGTGTGCTAATGTCCAAAACATCATTGGATGCCGTTAATACTTAGTGGAATTGGCAAATAAAATCCATGGACTTAAAAGCGCAGCCGAATCGTAGAATCACTCCTAGACTCTCTGACACTGTGTTTAGTCGCGGTTTCTGCAGGAATTTTAACCCTATACTGCACGGTGTTGCCATATGGCAACATACCATTCTTTTGGCATTTCCTGGTATTTAAATATAAATAATAGACACTGATTGGTTTTCATATTGAAACTGTGGCCTTGTTTTATCCAATTATGTGGTTTGTTGGCATCACATGACACCACACACTGCCCCAGGCTCGCTCTTTCCCTCACTGTACATGAGTGTGTCTCCTTGACAGATTGCTCTGCCATTGGCCAAGATATTTCACACTTTTTGCAATATTTACAAAATTTAAAAAAATATTGGGATGATCTATAGTTAGTCATGATCTGTTTTCACCATTTGTTTTGTTTTCAACTAAAATTATTTCCTTTTTATGTTGAAAAATAGGTATGTTGCCATACGGCAACATTGTGCGGTAATGGAACAAGACGGTCAATAGGGAAAGTGTATTGATACAACTACCCAATTCTAATTGATTGATTAATTGATTTATGTATTGATTGAATGATTGATAACTGATCATATTATAATTAGTGTAAATGGCAGTCTGTAAAGAACATTAAAAAATGTATAATAGGTGTACAGAACTGTTTTATGAGCTTTCATTCTGAGTACATGCAGAAAAGCGAACAAGGCTTATGCAGCCTCCCCTGACTGCCAGAGGTATACCACAAGTCCCCAAACCCCAGATCAGAGCATTAAGCCACTGTCATCTTGACCATTTGAAACCTCCAAAATGTTTTGACTTCATTTGTCTGTTATAAATAGGCTAATTAGCACACAACGTTTGTGCAAATCTGTTAACCCGATCAAAAATTATTGTACAAAGTCAACCATTTTGAAAGTCAGCCATTTTAAAAGCATAATCTCCAAATTTCAAACAGCTCATAAACCAATTATATTATTAACACACAAGATTTACTGCAAATCCAAGCACCCATTGAAAAGTTGTGGCGTAAACAAAAGGTAGGCCGTCTCGAAAGATTGCCAACTATAAAGTCAGCCATCTTGAAAGTCAGCTATCTTGAAAACACTAGCCTCACAATTTTACATGGCTTATTTACTCATTATAGAGTGTTATCACACAAGGTTTAGTGTAAATCCAAGCATCCAAACTGTCGGTTATGTTGAAAGATGCCTGGCCTGCAAATCGGCCATCTTGAATGTCGGCCATCTTGAAAGTGTTGGCTTCCGAAATTAAATCAGTTCATGTACATATTATAGACAGTTACCATACACATTTTTGTGCAAATCTATGCACAGATATTGTGTTAATACCTAATATATTCATTGGTGGTTGGTCAACGTAATACCACTGAAATACTGTTTTTCGGGAATATAATAAACAGTATTCACTTATTCTCTCAACGGCAAAAATGTGTTAAATAACTCCCTTGAACTTGTGGGTAAACTTTCAATGTTTTTCTGAGATAAAAACAATTACATTTCTATAAAATAATCCATAATGTTGTATGACTCTTGTTTGGTCTTGGAGTAAAAATGTACACTGGATCCTTTCCGTAACTGCACAATGTTGCCATATGGCAACAAACCTAAAAGCACCCCTCCAAAAAACTTTTTTTTGAAAAAACTTGCAAATATGTCTTAAGAAGTTCATTTTATGTGACAAAAACCACAGCAAGATTTTTTTCCATGATGGGATAATAATGCGTGCAGTATAGGGTTAATGATATCTGGTAATTACGGAATGGACGTGTCGTTCACGGGCTCCAGAATGGGCTCCATAGTTCGTTCATCATCTTGCAAATACTGTACGTTCAGTTCACGTTCCCTCAAAATATGAACGCGTTCACAAACTTTCGTTCATTGAACGCGTTCGGGTACAACACTGAAGGTAGGTAACCACTCTGACAGCGGGGAGGGGTAGAAAGAGGATGACATATGAGTGTAGCGTAAAAAGCTGATGTTCAAATTCTCAAGTCTTGGGTAAAAAAGGAATACCATTGTTAATTTGTCATAGTGATGGTAAAAGAGATCACAGTGTGACAGTTGTGTGGTAGGTTACAATTTTAACAGCTTGTATTTCATCCTTTATCACCAGAGAGCAAGAGAGGAGCTGTAAACAAGACACCAGTGGTCAGGACAAGCAGCAGGATTTACCTCATATTTTTGAGGTAAGGAATTCTGGGTAGTAAACTCGCATGCAGGTTTTTATTCAGTATTCATGCAAATGTTTTCAAAATTGCATTGACCAACTGAACTAAAACTTAGTCAACAGTGATTCGTATGGACCAATACACCAAAAGATACGTGATGAATATTACAGGCATGGATGTGTTTATTTGAAATAACAGAAAATATGGACACACTGTGTAGTCTGAGAAAACTTAGCATTTACTGTACTTAGCATTTACTGTATTAACTTGTCCAAAGGTTAATTATTCTGTAGTTCCTGTGCAATTTGATGATTGTTATTCTCTGGGGCCAAATCTAGACAACAATCAGGCTGGGAAGAGTAAGGGCTTGCGCACAGCGGCTCCGACAAAGTGCTGAGCACTGCTGGGCAAAAGTTGTTGGGAACGGAAAGTTGTTGAGGTTACAGAACCAGATCACACAGTCAGGTCACTGATGCTCAATCACTCTTTGGCAGAACGACTTTGACTTTACTGATCTGAAATGCAGCAAGATTGTTCAATGAAAGACCTATAACATGATCATAAGAGTAAATATATCTGAAATGCCATATGCATTTTAGGTGCTCGAAGAGAAGATCATCGTCTTTTTAAAGAAGGAGCTGCTGAGATTGAAGCAGATTCTTAGTCCAGACTACCAAGAAAGCATTGAGATGAAATCAGAGGAAGAGAGTGATGCCAGAGAAGGAGCTCTCAAGATGGCACTGCACTTCCTCTGTGAGATGGAGCATCAGGATCTAGCTGATGAACTGAATGACAGTAAGAATGATTTTGTCTTTGTCTGCAATTGCATCAGAGAGAGGTCAAATTAATTGTTATTTATTTATTTATTGAATGTCATCTTGTATTCTTTTTTCTAGTTTGAAATACTTTAATAATTCTTTGTGTTTTTTGTTTGTTTTTACAATAGATGAGATGAATGTGGGTTGTCAGAAGGATTTAAAAAGAAATCTCAAGAACAAGTACCAGAGTGTGTTCGAAGGGATAGCCAAACAGGGAAGTTCTGTTCTGCTGGAACAAATCTACACAGATCTCTACATCACTGAGGGAGAAAGTGGGAAAGTCAACGAGGAGCATGAGGTCAGGCAAATTGAGTACAGATCCAAGAAACCAGCTGGACAGGACAGACCAATCAAATGTGTTGACATCTTCAAGCCTTCATCAATTCAGAACAAACCAATCAGAAGAGTTCTCACAAAGGGAGTGGCTGGCATTGGCAAAACTATCTCTGTGCAAAAGTACGTCCTGGACTGGGCTGAGGGAAATGACAACCAAGAGATCAAGTTCATCTTCCCACTGTGCTTTCGGGAGCTCAACATCATGAGAGAAAGCAAGTACTCTTTAATGGATCTTCTTCACCACTTCTTTCCAGAGCTAAAGGAATTCAAATTTGTCTGCCAGAAAAAGTATAAAGTGCTGTTTGTCCTTGATGGTCTGGACGAGTGTCGACTTCAACTTGAATTTCAGGGAAATGAGAGTTTGACTGACATGAGAGCTGTCAAATCATTGGATGTCATCTTGACAAATCTCATCAAGGGTAATCTGTTCCCCTCTGCTCTACTGTGGATAACCTCTCGACCAGCAGCAGCCGGCAGAATCCCTCCTGAGTGTGTTGACCTGGTGACAGAAGTGCAAGGGTTCAATGACTCCCAAAAGGAAGAGTATTTCAGGAAGAGGATCAATGATAAAAGTTGTGCAAGCAAAATCATTACACACATTAAATCATCAAGGAGCCTCCACATCATGTGCCATATACCCGTGTTCTGCTGGATTGCTGCTATGGTTCTTCAGATAATTTATTCCACCGGCCACAAACAAATACCAAAGACTTTGACTGAGATGTACACATTTTTCCTCCTGTTTCAAACCAGACAGAGAAGCGCCAAATTTGACAATCTGCAAGACCCTGAGCCACAATGGAACCAAGAGCTAATCCTGCGTCTTGGAAAGCTGGCCTATGAACAGTTAGAAAAGGGCAACCTGATCTTTTATGAAGAAGACCTCAGAGAATGTGACATTGATGTCAAAGAGGCAACAATATGCTCTGGGATGTGCACCCAGATCTTCAGAGAAGAATCCGGCATCTTTCTAGGAACAGTGTTCTGCTTTGTGCATCTCAGTATCCAGGAGTATCTTGCTGCTCTGTATGCATTTCTGATGATGGCAAATGAAGGTAACGACATAATATCCCCACAGCATGCCCATCAAAAAACAGAGTCCATGATAATGCAGAAGAGTGCTGTGGACAAAGCTTTGGCCTATGACGATGGACGCTTTGACCTCTTCCTTCGATTCCTTCTTGGCCTCTCTCTGGAGTCCAATCAGACTCTCCTGCATGGTCTGGTGAGTAGAAGACAAGTGGGTGTAATGTACAAGATCAGGACAGTTTTTGTTCGGCCTGGCAATGATAAAACAATCAGGTACATTAAGAATAAGATCAGGGAGGCCCCTTCCCCAGAAAGGATGATCAATCTCTTCCACTGTCTGAATGAACTCAATGATCACTCCTTAGTGGAGCAGATCCAGAGCTACCTTAGTGTAGGAAAACTTTCAAACGCCAAACTCACACCTGGCCAGTGGTCAGCTCTAGTGTTTGTACTCCTGACATCAGATCAGAATCTCGATGTGTTTGACCTGAAGAAGTTCATCAGGTCTGATGAAGCTCTCCTGAGGCTGAAGCCAGTAGTGGAGGAATCCCACACAACTCTGTAAGTAAATCGCCCACAACTCTGTAAGTAAAAAGTAAATCTATCAGATGTACTAAATTAGCTTTATAGATAACTCTGGTACTAGAACTGTCTTGCACGTGGCACCTGTCAAATAAACTAATAGATTAAACTCAACAACATCTAATGACTGGTTGACCAAATGATTACTTCTGCTTTGTTGAGTACATTTGGCACAACATTAGCATGCTGTACACACAGCATCACAATGCTTTTATTATGTCTTACTTGTCTTTTCCCCTTCAGGCTTGATAGCTGTGGACTCACCTCACAGAGCTGCACAACACTAGCGTCCATCCTCTGCAAAGAATCATCAAAGCTCAGAAAACTGGATCTCAGTGGCAACTGCATTGGAGATATTGGAGTCAAGAATCTGTGCAGTGGCCTGAAGAACCCAAACTGTGCCCTGGAGACTCTGAGGTTAGGTCTTGGTTTGGTTCATGGTGTCTTTTTTTAATCTTGCTTTCTCTCTCCATCTTGCACCTTCATTTCTCCCTCTACAGGACTGAGTTACTGATTACTGACACTGACATTGCATGCACACACACTTGACAACACTCACCATTGATCCCTAGACATTTAGCCATTTTGAAATAAGTAATCTTTGCTAAGTGTATTTCATGGTTGTGTCCCTCTTTTAACGTTCAACCCAAATTGAATCTTACCAACCTTGGGTTTTTATAATTTTAATTTAAGGACATTTATTTAATCTTACATTAAGGGGAACAAAAATCCCTTAATAACTTGTACTTTTCTCTTGGAAGTGCAGATGTTACACTTGCTTAAAGTGTCTGCCAATGGAAAAAGTCACTTTTTTCCTCATATTTTTTACTCGTTTCAAGCAGATGTACAAGATACAGTATTGCTTGAAGCAAGTAGAAGAATCTGATCAAGGGAAAATTACATGTTCTATTGAGAGAGAGAGAGAGAGAGAGAGCGCGAGAGAGAGAGAGAGTGAGTGAGGAAGATAGAGAGAGAGAGAGAGAGAGAGAGAGAGAGAGAGAGAGAGAGATGTGTGTGCTCTGAGACAAGACAAATGTATCAAGTAAGTGATATTAAACAAACAGCAATAACCTCTTGTAATGAAATTTAACAGCAATAAACTCTTCTCCCTCCAGCTTGTCAGACTGTGGTGTAACTGGGGAAGGATATGCTGCTCTGGCCTCAGCTCTCAAATCAAACCCCTCACACCTGGAGGAGCTGGACCTGAGAGGAAACGACCCTGGAGACTCTGGAGTGAAGCTCCTCACTTCAGCACTGACCAATCAGAAATGCAAACTCAGGTGACACACACACATAACATGGTTAGTGAGCCTGAGCTCTACAATTGAGGATAGGTAGACTTAACACAGACATTTTACATTACACTCACATTTTACATTGCACTCACATTTTATTTGGTCACATTTGAATTGTACATACCTGGGGCCTCATTTATCAAGCGTTCTTATGAACAGATCTGTGCGTAAAGCGTGCGTGCGATCATTCCTGAGCAAAGTGTGGGATTTATGAACATGTACTTGAACGTAGAAATGTGCCTAAATCTACGCACACCTCAGACCATGCGTGTGAGTGGAAGAAACACGAAATTGCAAATAATATTGACCGTGCAAGCTACAGTTTGCTTTGAATGACAATGGAGTATGACAGTGTGCTATTTACAGTGTTTTCGTTCATGTGTGTCTCCTTCTTTTACTTATTTTGAAACACGGTCCTCCTCCTGTCGAGAGCACCTCCACTTCTGCCACAGAAATGGTTCTATCTCCGCACTTCCCGCCAGCGCTTCGACTGCGTGTGTCCGCGTGTGTTCATGTGTGTCCGAACAGGGTGGCGCCTTCGAATTAACATGGCATTTGAATATATTTTAATACCATATACGGTTACTTGGAGGCGTTTCGGGATGCTAATTACCCCGAATGCGCGCGTGCACAGTGATTTGGAAGGTGTGGGATTTATCATGCAGACGTGTGCGTAGGAGCAGCCAACGCACGTTTGATAAATCCCGATTTTTCTGTACTTGCGAACATTCTAAATTTCACTCCTAAGACACAATTTAGAAGACATTCTACGAACTGATGATAAATGAGGCCCCTGGAATGTTACGCAATAATATAAGCAACTTTAAATCCTGAAACTAAAACTTGGGGGTGGGGTGGGAATTATAACTATTAACCATGATCATAAAGTTATTTGTCACACAAACTATGGTACTTGTAATACTTGATTTCTATTTAAATGTGGCTCCCTCATAAATAATGTGTTGTTCTCTCTCCTCCTTGTGTAGGCTGTTGTCTGATGAAGCAGAGAAAGCCTGTGAGTATCTGACTTCAGTTCTGGGTGGAAACCCCTTACTCCTGACAGAGCTGGACCTGAGTGGGAAGATTTCTGGAGACTCAGGATTGAAGAAGCTCTGTGCTCTACTGAAGGATTCACACTGCAGAGTCAAGACATTGAAGTTTGTGGTTTAATGTGTTAATACAATATTTTAGTTATGATTTTATCATTATTAGATTTAATGTGTTTCTGTGTTTATACATGTTGTGATTAAAAGTAGGGTTAGTTTAGAACAGATATAATACGAGTGCTCGGCATACAGTAAGCACATACAGTATTTGGCATGATAGCTGGTCTTTTGGTTCTTGGCTAATAAAGGGATCTAAGCGTAATGATTTCAGTGTTTTGCTTTTAGAGCATAACCACTAGTGAAATGGAATCTGGGGAGTAAGGGGATGATGCAGGATCATATGAAAGTTTTGCAGGCATGACAATTGTAAGAACAGGAGGGATTCAAGCTCTATGAAGGGTGTCATCCTTATGTTTCCCTGAAATATCTGTTTCTTCATTTTTACAGTTCTGCACACTAGAAGTCTTGGTCGTGTGTGCGTGTGTGCGTCGTGTGTGCGCGAACAAGTGTGTGTGTGTGTGCGTTGTGTGTGCGCGAGCGAGTGTGTGTGTGTGTGTGTGTGTGTGTGTGTGTGTGTGTGTGTGTGTGTGTGTGTGTGTGTGTGTGTGTGTGTGTGAGAGAGAGAGAGAGAGAGAGGGAGAGAGAGAGAGAGAGAGAGAGAGAGAGAGAGAGAGAGAGAGAGAGAGAGCTCCCACAGTCACACTCACACAGCAATATTATTAAATTTAACAGCAATAACCTCTTCTCCCTCCAGGTTGTCAGACTGTGGTGTAACAGGAGAATTATATGCTGCTCTGACCAAAGCTCTCAAATCAAACCCTTCACACCTGGAGGAGCTGGACCTGAGAGGAAACGACCCTGGAGACTCTGGAGTGGAGCTCCTCACTGATTTACTGCAGGATCCTACCTGTAAACTGCAGAGACTAAGGCAAGACCTGTTTACATTGTACCAGTAATAAGAATAAGAAATATGTCTCTTTGCTCTGTGCAGCTTCCAAGTACTATCAGATGTACTAAATTAGCTTTATAGCTAACTGTCTTGCACATGACCCCTGTCAAATAAACTAATAGATTAAACTAAACAACATCTAATGACTGGTTGAACAAATGAACCCAAACTGTTCCCTGGAGACTCTGGGGTTAGGTCTTGGTTCATTTGGTCTCTTTTTCTCTCTCTCTCTATCTTGCACACTTGTTTGCTCTCTCCTTTCTCCCTCTTTTTAGGACTGAGTGTTTTCTAATTTTGACTTAAAACCATTTATTTAATTTTAAATGAATGGGAAGAAATCCCTTCATAACTTGTACTTATATCTTGAAAGTGATTTCACACATGCTTAAAAGCGTCTGCCAATGGAACAAATAACTTTTTTTCTGGTCAGATTTTTTACATTTACACATGTACAAAGATATAGGTCTTTGAAGAATCTGATCAAGGGAGAAATGACATGTTCTATTGGCAGAGAGAGAGAGAGAGAGAGAGAGAGAGAGAGAGAGAGAGAGAGAGAGAGAGAGAGAGAGAGAGAGAGAGAGAGAGAGAAGAAAACAGGGTTGTGTGAATAGGAACAGTCCTATACACTAGACATGTTACCAGTGTTGGGGGCAACGAGTTACAAAAGTAACTAATTACTGTAATGCATTACCTTTTTGAGTAATGCAGTAATGTAACTGATTACAGGGGAAAAAATCGGTAATATGTCCTCGTTACAATGCAAGTAACTTGCACATTACAACGCATTTTTTCACCTAAATTTTGTGTGGGTATTTTGTTTTCTTTATACAATGTTCGCGGATCACCGCGAGATCAGCTATTGCAGCTGATACGTCTGCGCAGAGATTTTAAAGTTCCACGCAGAACATTGCTTCCTATTTCACGCTTCGTCTCTCGAAATGGCAGGCAATCCTCGCAATCTTTTTTTTTTGCCTATAATTTCGTTCATTGATAAGACATTTTCCCCGGTGTGCTGTATATAATTAATATTCAAAATGGGCCTACTTCAATGCATCTGCTCTTTTATCAATTATAATTTTCAAACTCGTAGTGCAGTGAGGTGGCTTTATGTTTCAGCCAAGTGCAACCGAGCCTGTGCTGCATGCGTCCGTAATAGATCAAAAGCCGGCGCTGCTGTGCATGAGAAAGGATTAATCATTGTGTTGGTGAATCAATGGTAGGCCTAGAAAAAATGTTTTGGTTCCGGTTGCCGACCCTATCATTTTTTGTGCGACCCAAAAAAAAAATGTTTTTGGAATCCTCCAAAAAATATCAATGTCGTGTGGATGGTGGTTAATCACTGTTGGGAAAGTTACTCAAAAACTGTAATGCACTACTTATTACATGTTACTGTCATTTAAAAGTTATGCCTTACATTACAACATTACTTTTTTTTTTTAAGTAAGGCATTACACTAGTTTTGCATTACTTTTAGTTACTTTCCCATAATAACTCGCCATCTCTCGCTTTCTACCTGCCTGCAAGTTACTGAATTTGCATCGCATGACTATCCATCTAGGGGCAACACACACGCGCGTGCCACAAGTGCCGCCCGGCCCGGCTTGATATTAGAAAAGCCCAAATGTTATGCAGAGTTGCGCACCTACTCGGTCACCTTGTAGGCTAATTATTATGCTACAACATGGTAGTTGGTTGTCGTTGTAACTACAGGAGCTGAAATAGCAGTAAAGCAACTGACAGCTGGACAAGTAGGGCTAGTCTATTGTAGAAACGCTATATCCTCATTTTGGTCAGTAGGCCTATCTTGGCTCATTAATGCTTATTATATTTCATTGTAGCGTCAGCTGTAGGCCTACTTATGAAGCCTCAACTCCACTATCGTCATTGGCATTGTTCAACAACGTTTATGACAAAATCTGGCGCATGTGGGGGGTTGGGGGGCTCGGACATTAAAGAAAGAAATTGGAGAAAAAAAATGGGGAAAAAAAATCTGACCGGCCCATGACCAAACCTGGAACCAAACTTTTATTTTTCTTAGGCCTTATTGTATGTGGGTAAGACGCAATTCCTGAAAATGTTGGTTTTCAGTCTGCAGGCTTCCATAACGACTTGTGGATGGCAGGTGAAAGTCATGTCACCTCATAGATTTGCACTGTAGATTGCCAAATCCTTATTTTTAGTCATTTTGGCTAAAGTAACTAAAAGTAATGCAAAAGTAGTGTAATGCCTTACTTAAAAAAAAAAGTAATGTTGTAATGTAAGGCATTACTTTTAAATGACAGTAACATGTAATAAGTAGTGCATTACAGTTTTTGAGTAACTTTCCCAACAGTGCATCTTACACACATCTGTGTTTGAGCGCTCTCTCTCACACACTCAAACACTCAAACACTCAAACACACACACACACACACACACACACACACACACACACACACACACACACACACACACACACACACAGGCCTACTACTACAGGCCTTCTGCCTACTAGACACAGGCAGACAAAGGCCTACTAAATGTGTAGCCTGATTATCATCGACTTTCAAATCTCGAGACTTGGTCTGACCAAGTGCATAACAATTAACATTTCCCAAACGGCATTTCCCAAATGGCCTCCCTTTGTTTGCTAATGATCATTTGCTTCCCAACAAAGTGGGAGGAGTTCCCGTATTTGCGGGAACTCAGAAATTACTTGAGTTGACTCTTGACCTGACTGGTAGCATCGCTGAAGCTGTTGCGTCATTAGGAGGGCACGGCCTGGCTACTAAATGTGTGCACCAAGACATGGCAAATGTAATATTATCAAGAATGATATTAAACAGCAATAAACTCTTCTCCCTCCAGGTTGTCAGACTGTGGTGTAAGTGGGGAAGGATATGCTGCTCTGGCCAAAGCTCTCAAATCAAACCCTTCACACCTGGAGGAGCTGGACCTGAGAGGAAACGACCCTGGAGACTCTGGAGTGGAGCTCCTCACTTCGGCACTGACCAATCAGAAGTGCAAACTCAGGTGAGAGTGTGTAGTTTCAGTTAAAATTCAGTGTAAAATGAATATATTTTCCAGTGTACAGCATACGGAAACAAAACACAACATTATGGAGTCAGGGAAAGGTCTAGGCCAGGGGTGCTCAGACTTTTTCAACATGTGAGCTACTTATTGAAATGGGTTTGTGAAAGTGATCTACTGGGGGTTCGGGGGTTTCTGCCCCAAGAAAATGTGAAAATACAGCTGTTAGAAATGCAATTTTAACACAATATGAAAATGTATTTGACAACCTCATACAGACCTTTAGCCTACTGTAAATTACGCCTGTTTATGATCACAAATGGAGACCATAGTAGGCTATCAAGTTTATGATCAATTTAATTGTAATAAATGAACACAATATTAATGAAGTTGTTATTTATGTGCCCTCTTGGTTTCGGGACAGATTTTATGTAATCCTCAGTTTATTATGAGTGCGGAGCGATTTTATGAATCTATTTGAAGTGATGTTGGTTTGGGATTTCATGGAGGACTTTTTTAATGCCGCTGTGAGAAGTAGACAGAACAGCAGTTTGCGGGCGTTTGGCGTTTTCACGTGGATATTGTCTTGTCGTGGACGTTACAGACATCCCAAGTTCCAAAAAATAAACAAGGAGACATCTAGCTTACTGAATAAACCGAAAAGCGCGCTCTCTGTCTAGCGGCCGCGCTGAACAGACCATTTGAAAATACGCGCCTGCACTAAACAGGCACACAGCATTCACTCTCCCCTCGCACGCGTGCCTATGACATCTAATCGAAGTAGCCAACTCCATCGCTCAATGCGGGAGTTGCATTTTGTCTGCACTTCTCAGAGCATTGTTTTTTTCTAAAGCAGGGGATTGCCGGTGTTTGGGCTGATTTTCTGGTTTCTTTTGAGCGGTGACGCTGCCTGTACTAACTGAACATATAGCGCACGGTATTGGCAAACGTCTCGTGCCATCCTTTTTTTGTGCTCTGATGTTATGACTTATTGTTACAAACCCAGTCAGACAAAACATGGGTATGGAACATAAGAGACCAGGAAAAACCAGTTTGGGGGAAAAATTGTGACGTTTTAATTTTCAAAGGACAAGGTTAACAAAATTGGCATCGAATGCCTGCATCAACATGGAACTGAGAAGACTTGTTGAGGAGAGAAAAAAAAACCCTATTATAATACCTAACTGAAAATCCAAACAACTACCTGACCTCCTCGAAATAAAAACACGTGAGTCTTCCGCAAAACTTCCTAACTCCCTAAAATAACCTATGTCGTGCGCTTAAAATGTAAAGAAACTAAAAACACCACCTTCCACCATTACATGATTTAAATATCTAAAAATAAAAGACAATAAAGAGAGATGGGTCAAATAATGTTTGCTTTGCCAAAAGCTTCTCCTGAGCGAACGTGCAGCGTGGAGAGCCGAGCAGAGAGATAGAGAGTGGAGACTGAAGGCTGGAGCTTTTATCCCCAGACTAATCCACATCTCGGCCAATCAGAGTGTAGCGGCTTCCACAGGCACACCTGCACACATTCACTCAAATCACAGGAGGAATAAGATGCAAAACGATTTTACAGGCAAAACAAAAACTTTGTTTTCTTTAACAGACTAAATGCATACAATACAAACCTCAATACATACCACTGTTAAATATAAACCTCATACAAACCTCAAAGAGCTTATCACTACTCGACAACTTATTTGACAATAGGCCCAGTGATTACACACAGGACAAAACCTTAGTGGTCACTTAGACCAACCATGAATGTGCTGAATGTCTAGGTTATAGGCCTCTAGAGAACAAATAGGCCTCAATTTGACACTACACCCAACACATTAGGCTAATGATCAGTTGCCGAGATGTAGTAGGACTATGTGGAAAACCAACTAAGCGCATTCAGCAGGAAGACCAAAGACCAAAAGTCTTTGGGTCAAAGTGAAATTGCAAAACCTGAGTGTGCCGTCAGGCTTCGGATCTAACTGTCGAGGAAAACGCCATGGGTGATTATTGCCCGAAGCAATATTGTTTTCCAGCGTGAATTTGAATTGGTTCCTGCTTCAGTATTTCGCGCATTAAAGGGGTTTCGTGGTGTGGATTGTGCTGAATTGATATAGTATTCTCGACCTCAATGTCATGCACTATAACAGCGTGGAATGTCGAAATCCAAGGCTTCGTGCGATTTGAGCAAAGCGGCTAAATCGTTAGCCTCCGACTTGGAGAGGTGAGATATATACGAGGATAGATCCTGCAAGATTTTAGATTTTTTTTAAGCCTCCCTATTTATCACTTCAACAGAAGGGCCAGGAGCATCAGGAGGCGGATCAAAGAAGACAGTGGCAGAGTGCGGAAGAGATACAACGGCAATTTCAGCACTAGGTTCAGCAACCGCTTACCGTTACTGTCATTAAAGGCGGATGTGTGCGTATCAGACTGTGTGTCGTGCGATAATGGCTTTACCAGTTAACGTGGGATAAGCATTTTATTTTCGTGCGAGCAGGAGTGGCTATCACAAAGGTTCAGATCACCTACCCTACACTCCACTTGACTCGATAGGGCCCCGCACAAAGCTTGTAAAGCAGAGCCCATGCACAGGCATCAAAACCATTACCTTATCACCAGGAGAAAAGTGGCGAAACACAGCTTCACGGTCATAGTTTCTTCATTCACTCCTGAGAGACAGAGCCAGTTGACATGCAAGGTGGAGCCTATAACGCATCTTACACACAATCAGTTAGGTCATGGTTAGTCGATTCAGTAAGCCATGCACCTTTCAGAACTCTCAATGGCCTACGCGCAATGTGCCCCCAGACAAGCTCAGTAGGATTAAACCCCAAGCTCTCATGGACCACTTTACGTACAGCAAGGAGAGCCATCGAAACCCCCTCGTCCCAGTCACGCTGAAATTAAAGACAATATGCTTAACATAGTTTTCAAGGTTTGGTGAAAACATTTGAGTGCGCATTGAGACTGTGGGTGATAACTATACTACAACATGTTGAATCGCCAACTGTTATATGACCTGCTTGAACACTTGGACATACGATTCGTGCCTTGCTCTATCTGAACCATTTTTTAAGACCAACAAACATGGAGAAAAGATTAAGCAGAGCCTTCACAACGGTTGCTGTATCCTCCGAAGTGGAATGGTCTTCAGGAAAACGTGTTAAACTACACACAATTGCAAGTAGGCATAGCTAAAGGTTTCCAAATTTGGTTTATGGCAGAGGGCCAACGAAGTCCAATATAACGTGTTCGAGTGGTTCTGAAGACACTGCTCCGTTTTAATGGGGCAGGCGGAATGACCTGATTCGGTTTCCCTACCACTTGATACAGATGACAGGTCTTACAGAACTTTGCAACATCACACTTAATTCCTGGCCATTTTTTTGTAATTACTCGGTCTATAGTATTTTTGACATCAGATGTCCCGCAAAGTGGTGATCATGAGCTATACTTATCATTTCCTCTATAAGCAGTTGGCATGACAATGATTCACTACCTGCCAAACCTCATGCGCAGGGGTAGTCAACGGCTGCCACTTGCGCATTAAAACGCCATCCTGTACAATCTTTGGGGACCAACATCACTTTCTGAACATGGCCTCAGAGAACAGTGGCGAGAGAGAGGAGTCATCGTTTTGCTCTTTAATGAGTTGCTTGCGATTAAGTGGCAATTTAGTCGAGACCGAGGGAGAAACGCAAGACAACATTGACACCATCAGCCGACGGACGCGCAAGAAAGGTGTCACAAAGATCAACCACAACATCTGAATTGTCATCTTTACGCGCTGCGCCATGGCGCGTGTAATAATGCTGGATGAAAAGACTTCAAGGTAATCCGTGGACATGTCATCATTACCAATGAAGATTTAGGAGACACAATATTGGGCATGGAAAACTTTTTCACCAGCTAAGTCGTTTACAAGTAGGCCTATCTTATGCCTTTAACGGGGAGACTGGGGTGAACTCCCATTACGACATTCCCAGTGATAAGTTCGGACGAGAGCGACCTTGTGTAAAGGTACATTAACATAGCCCATTTCAATTTCCCAACGAGGGTACCATCTCCTATGTTTGTACTGTCGCAAAAAGGCAACACGTCTTGAAATACGAAGTTCCAGTGTCACGCAATATTTAGGCGAAGGCTCGCCAGGCACCCCAGGTAGAGCGACAGTGCCATCCAAGATAAACGGCGCAAAATTACCCATTTCCAATAGGGTTTTCAGTCTTTAGTTGAGACTGCTTAATCTCGTCCATTTTTAAGATTGGGAACACAGAGACCAGTTTCGGTTTTAACCGGAATTGCAGGATACATTTGGTCTTTACGCATCTCTGTAACAGTCAGCCACCACATGGCCCTTTTTCTTACAGTAAACGCAGGTTGGAACTGGGTTTTTAGATATTGGCCTTTGCTTGAATTTGTCTTGGAATGGAAAAGCAGTGCGAAAAAGGCTAGGCGTAGGGTTTTTAACAGACCTGCTTGACTTTTCGCTATTTCTAACAGTAAAGTCGCGTTTGAGAGCAAGCACATACCCATCTGCCAACTTGGTGGCTTGGAACGGTGTCAACCTTTGTGCTCGCTTAACCCTGTGAAACCTGAACCATGAAAGCAATGAGAGAAAATTCTAATTTTTTGGAATTTGCTTCAATATTGGTCCCTTATAAGAAATGTAAAAAAAAAAATTCAAAATTTTGTTAAGGTCGCTGAGATATTTAATGCATCATATATGATGCATCAGGCTTTTAATGAATGAAAATTCCAATTTCATGACCATTGAAAAATGACTTTTAATCCATTTACAACTTTTTTTTAATTTAAAAAAGTTGTCAGACAATTTAATTTGAGGATTATCTTTAAATATTTAGTGAGATCCTGCCATTTTTTAAAGCCTATCCTTGTTTTAGCAGGACTATATTTTACATTTCCCACAGCCTGGTTGGGTAATTTTTTAAAATCTATGTAAAAACATAGCTGATCGAATGCTCAACAACCTATTTATGAGTGTAATATAGATCATTATTCATTTTTGATGTGTAATTTGAATATATGGGTCCATTACTACAATTGGACCATTTCTCCATTCACTTCAATGCATTTTTTTACGAGATCATAATTTCAACATTTTGCATTGCATTTTCAAAATTGCAAGTAAAACCTGTTTCTTAAGGCAATATCTTTGTCTTGAAGTAAAACAACTTGTGTGTTTTGTTAAACGATCGTCGTGGTATGCTTTGTAAGTTTCCCTATGGAGCAAATGCATTGATGGCTGACTTCCTGCCACCGCCGGATGGTGCTTATATGTCTCATCAGTTTTAGCACGATCTCTCTGCAACACGGTGTAAAAATATAAACTCTTCCTTGCTTAATTGCACAAAGCAAGTGTTCAAATTAAAGGATGTAGAGCTATATTTCGGAAATTTCTATATTTTGCAATTTGACGAAATCTCAGCGTCGGTCAGGGAAACCGCTTCTACCCCATTTTCCTGTTTTTCGCCGAGCTGTGGTCAACTTGTTGTCGACCGCTGCTCTCTTGTGGCGGTTTCCGTGTACTGCAGGACGTTTGGAAATGACACGCAGGATGTTTTTCAGATTTTTTTGTGTGTCAGCGTGGAGAGGGCTTTGAATTTGATGAGACATATATGATGCATCCGGCGCGATAGGGTTAAGTGGGTAGCGACGCTCTGTGGTAAGTTCACTCTAAGAAAATTTCCCTGCAAAATAACGGCAGTTACTGGCAATTATATTTACCTGTAATTCTACTGTTATTTCACACCAAAAATCAAATACAGCTCATTGCTGTTTAATGTATCACAGTATATAACATTTTTTCAGCAGCAATTGAACTGTTAAATAACAGTACTCTACAGAAAAATAACAGTACATTTCAGTTAAAAAGTTGAATTGTACTGTGTGATGACAGGCAAATACTGGGTCATAGTTGTATTCATGAATATGGCCATGGCAACTTCCCACCCCACCCATCATTCTCCATAACTGTGGTACCCTGGCCATGTTACCACCCCACCCTCCCATCGTTCACCATGACTGGAGTGCCTTGAGCATGATACTATGGCGCAATGCTGTATTGAGAAAATGGTTTGCGGCGGTCCTTTGAAAGTGTGGGCATGAACAAAATGTCAGAGTACGCAGTGCTATGTTACAATGATAGTGTGCAAGGTGGGCTTTTTACTGTATCTCTTGATGAGCCAATGATGAATATAGCATTGGTCAGTCTTTAAAAAATTATTTTGCACCAAGTAGCACAGCAAACAAGCAGCACTACAAGCTAGCTCTCAAAGCAATGCCCAATTTGCAGCAGGCACATTATATGCCACAATGCCACAAATGATGCCACATACAGCAAGCTTTCACAAAGAGGAAAGTGTGCAAGCATGTAAGCAAGCTTGTAGGCAAGCTTGTAGGCAAACAAGTGCTATGCTGTGCCATGCAGGCCAGCCAGCAGGCAGGCAAGCAACTGAAGTGTGGATAGTCCAGATTTATATACAGGTGCAAGAGTACCATGTGACCAGAGTCATCAGGCCCTTGGCAGGTGACGCCCGTAATTGAATAATGGCATAACAGCCCTACTCAGGTGAGGCCAGGCACTGATTAGCAGATTGGTTTAGATGGGGCTGCTTGTTGCAAGTGTTACAAGTTCTTAAAATGTTTCAGCCATTCACACTTTCATCACTATCAAAATGCATGTGCTACTCACACTTTGCTGCATCAAGCACTTTTTAAGTATTGCAGTTTCCTTAGAAATTGTTTCATCATGCTTGATAGTATCAGATAATCTTTAACCAGTCAGAATGACTTCAGTTCTTCAGGTGGTATTGAAGTTTGATGGTGATCACGGACAAGTGGAGGATGAATGGGTTTCAATGGTGCTGCCTAAAATAACTTGTTATTTTCTAGAGATGCACCGGATCCGGTTCCGGTTCCGGATCCGGATCCGTCAGGATAATAGAGTTTTTCACAGGGTCCGGGTCCGGCAGGATCTTAAGCAGTGGATTCGGTATCCGGCATGTTACCTAAAAATCAGGGTCTGGTGCATGTCTAGCCTAGGCTTTTCAGTCTTTCACAACCCCAATCACTGCATGGAGTGAAATCCCTTTGGAAGCGGCTATTGAAGGCAGTGTGGCAATAAGCCAATGAGTCTAAACAATAGTTTGCACCAACTTAATAAAAAGGGTCCACGTGTGCGAGTAGACTATATGTTTCAAACCTTTTGTAGGATCCGGTATCCGGTTCCGGATCCGGCAGGATCTTATTCAGTGGATCTGGTATCCGGCAGGATCCTAAAAATCTGGATCCGGTGCATCTCTAGTTTTTTCCACAACGGCGAATACTGCTATTGTGCAGTACTTACTGTTTATGCTCAATATGTGACTCAAAGTAATATTTTCACAGTAGTTGTCTGTTTTTTCGAAAAGCAGTAGAATGCTGTTGCAGAATTTCCATAAATAAACAGCTATTTGTTACAGTGTTGTTAGTGAGATCCTCAACGATCATTAGGCTGCGTAAAGCCTGAAAAGTGGTAACCTTTTCAGCTTGTAACCAACGCTCGAAAAGAAGTTCCTCCTTTCTAACAAACTCCACATAAGTTAGCGAGTCAGCTTTTTGATATGATCTGTATTTTTTGTCACTAGGCCTCGGGGACTTATGAATACATTCTCAATACCGCTTTCTCTCACCAAGCGGCAAGGAAGAGTAAGCCTCCTGTGCCTTACCAGTGAAACGCACTGTAAAAACATCGTCCACAATTCTGCTGACCATTTAAAGTTTAACGTTGTACCTACGCATTCAAAATGACGGCTGAACAACTATAATTTTGCGAGCTACATCAAACTCAGTGTAAGCTGAACTAACCGATGATCTCCAGTTCCTTTTTAACCTAGAGCGTATTCCTGTTCCAACATTTTTTTCTAACGCGAAGCTCATGCTCTCGTGGCTCTCTTCTTTTATTCACGACGTTAAGTTTGCTCCCACTCCACTTCCTTTTCCCAAAGCGAGACGCTTCCAGTCAAGTAAGCTTTTCATGGGAGTGGCCAGGAGTTTAGGAGTTACCTTACCTACTTCGCCGAATATACAGCTGCACCTGTTAATCACCCTTCGGGGTGTCGCTACGTATCTCTACCTTATAATGACCGACTAATGAGTTATGCTAAGCTGGCCGTCCGGCGCTTTGATGAACTCGTCAAGATCAAACCTTGTTGCGAGAGGAAACAGCTGAGAAGCTGATGGCAAAACAAACAAAAAACACTTACCCATCAAAACCTGGCTATCAGAGAAAAAAGATCCTACACAGAGGAAAGACAGCGCATAGGCCCTACTAGTGCAGTGTGTAGCGCTATGACCGTAAAACCTCAAAAAACTCTGATCTATCGATTTCGGGAGGAAAAATGTGATGAATTAAAATCACATTAATTAATTGCCAATTAATCAATTCTCTCCCGGACGAGCCCCCATTTATGTTACAAACCCAGTCAGACAAAACATGGGTATGGAACATAAGAGACCAGGAAAACCAGTTTGGGGCAAAAATTGGTGATGTTTTAATTTTCAAACGACAAGGTTAACAAAAATTGGCATCGAATGCCTGCATCAACATGGAACTGAGAAGACTTGTTGAGGAGAGAAAAAAAACCCTATTATAATACCTACAGTGGTGCTCATATGTTTACATACCCCAGCAGAATATACGCTTTCTCTGCGATTTCTCACAAAATATGAAGGATTACACAAAATCTTTTTTTTTCACTCATTGCTAGTGACTGGCTTAAGACATTTATTAGCAATCTTCTGTGTTTACTCTTTCAACAGGGTCATTTGGGTAGTTTGGGTTGTGATCATGCTTTTGAAAGAGTAAACACAGAAGATTGCTAATACATATCTTAAGCCAGTCACTAGCAATGAGTGAAAAAAAAAATGTGTAATACTTCATATTTTTTGAGAAATCGCCAAGAAAGCGTATACTCTGCTGGGGTATGTAAACATATGAGCACCACTGTAACTAAAAATCCAACAAACTACATTACCTCCTCGAAATAAAAACACGTGAGTCTTCCGCAAAACTTCCTAACTCCCTAAAATAACCTATGTCGTGCGCTTAAAATGTAAAGAAACTAAAAACACCACCTTCCACCATTACATGATTTAAACATCTAAAAACAAAAGACAATGATAAAAAGAGAGATGGGTCAAAAGAATGTTTGCCAACAGCTTCTGTGCAGCGTGGAGAGCCTCGCAGAGAGAGAGAGAGAGAGGAGACTGAAGGCTGGAGCTTTTATCCCCAGACTAATCCAGAGCTCGGCCCAATCGGAGTGGCGGCTTCCACAGGTACACCTGCACGCATTCACTCAATCACAGGAGGAATAAGATGCAAAGCAATTAGACCAATCAGTGTGAGTGATGAGTGGCGAGGAACCATAATTAGTTGTGGCAAAAACAGGGCCACGTAACACTTATGAAGAGTTTGTTGAGTGTGGCGCTTGACAGTTATCCTCCTTATCTGAAGACGTTGTTGTATTTATGGTAGGCTCTTTAGACGCCTGGAGTTAGCCTGTCAGATTCTGGGTATCGGGGAACTTTTTTCCTTTTTTTTAAAGTGTCCTACGATCTACCAATACTGCCTTCGCGATCGACGTATTGAGTCTCCCTGATCTAGGCCTATGTGTTGGGCATTGCACACATTTTACACACAGATACAATTGATCAAACCATAGCTTGACTGGCTTATGATGAGGTCTAGTTGGCATTTGTGGTGGCCGAAAAAAATTGAGAACCACTGGACCTCCTTTTTCTCCGTCTGCACACAATTTCTTTTTATTGCCGTGGCAACAACGTCTTTGCAACATCTTTTTATGTATAAATGTCTGACTATTGTAATTTCTTCTGCTCTATTGTTACCATTGTGACTACAGACTCCAAAATAAACCACAAACAAAACTAGACTGCATTTCCGCAGAGACAATGCCATTAGTATGCTTGCGGCTTATGCACACACACACACACACACACACACACACACACACACACACACACACACACACACACACACACACACACACACACACACACACACACACACACACACACACGTGTAGTGTGTGTGTGTGTGTGTGTGTGTGTGTGTGTGTGTGTGTGTGTGTGTGTGTGTGTGTGTGTAGGCGCGAGCATGTATGGGGATGTTGCCTTTCAAGCTTTTTTAAAACTGCGCTCTCTCACAATTTTTAAGAGTCGGCTAATAATCTTTACACAGTTTGTAGTCGAGGCCAAGACCTCTGTGACGATGCCTTTACCTAGTCGATAGGAGAAGCGGTTTATTTTATTTTATTTAAAAACCGATGACGGGTCACGTCTCACTCTAACTGCCAGGGCTTATGACATCAGGATTCTGAACATTCTACCATTTAGTATGCCCGCAAGCATACTAAATAAACTGTCGGAAAACAATTAGTATGCTTGCCTACGGCCTCTGCTTGCTCGCAAGCATACTAAATTAACCCCTTAGCGCAGCGCCTATGTTATACCCTTACGGTTGCCAAAATTGTAATGGCTATGTCTTAATCTGTTACTTACAGCTCTCAGTACTGTCATAGCAATGTTGTTATGATGTAGTTGAGTATTTTCAGCAAATAGTGAATAGGGTCACCGGCGACCCCATCTGCAATAAGAGGCTACATTGCTTGTCACACGAAAAATGATCAAAACTTTATTTCTATTTAAATGTGGCTCCCTCATAAATAATGTGCTGTTCTCTCTCCTCCTTGTGTAGGTTGTTGTCTGATGAAGCAGAGAGTGCCTGTGAGTACCTGACTTCAGTTCTGGGTAGAAACCCCTTACTCCTGACAGAGCTGAACCTGAGTGTGAAGACACCAGGAGACTCAGGAGTGAAGCAGCTCTGTCCTCTACTGGGGGATTCACACTGCAGAATCAAGACACTCTGGTTAGTTTTTTTTCTTGTTGATTCATGAAGTAGGTAGTTACGAACAGGAAAAAATGGTTGTGTTATTTTAGCACATAAAGTATGTGACTCTATCTATTTATTTTATATATTCTATATTGTGTTCATTATTCACTAGTGTGCATGTAGGATTGCTATGCTTGGTATAAAGTAAGCACATATTTGGCCTCTTAGCTGGCCTTGATGTACAGCATGTGTTTGGCATGGTAGTTGGCCTTGGTGTACAGCATGTACTGGGCATGGTAGCTGGCCTTGGTGTACAGCATGTATTTGGCATGGTAGCTGGCCTTGGTGTACAGCATGTATTTGGCATGGTAGCTGGCCTTGGTGTACAGCATGTATTTGGCATGGTATCTGGCCTTGGTGTACAGTAAGCACGTAAGCTATTTGTCATGGTAGCTGGCCCCCTATCCTCCCCGGCTCCTGTGTTCTTAGGTTAGAGTTAGGGATGGGGTTTGGACTATGCAATAATGACAGGTTAGGGTTTAAGTTGGGTTAGGGTCTATGCAATAATGACAGGTTAGGGTTTAAGTTGGGTTAGGGTCTATATGCACATCAACTTTCTTCGATGACCTGGGGAACACCTGAGGAGTATGCTCTCCTGAGAAGCAGATGAGGTAAGACGACAGCTGCCAATCACCACACAGGAAGATGAAACTGGTGTGGTATTCATGATGGTATCACTAATATACATATGGATGAGAGCCCAATATGATATAGGTGGATGAGAGTCTACGTACAGGGGTTTGAAAAAATATCTCAGACATGTCATTTTAGTGTGGGAAGTTTCATGGCTGAAGCGGACCAGCCTGTTGGCTAATCTTCATTTATTGCATATTGCACCAGTAAAGTGAAGTGTGAAGGTTTAATTAGCAGGGTTAGAGCACAGATTTGCTCAAAATTTTGCAAAAGCACGCAACATTATGGGTGACGTATCAGAGCTCAAAAATGAGAAATTCTTGGTGCGCATGTAACTGTTGCATCTTTGACCGAGACAGCAAGTCTTTGTGATTTATCAAGGTAATGTCTGCATACCACCAAGAAGGATGAACCACATCCAACAGGATTAGCTGTGGGTGCAAGAGGAAGCTGTCTGAGTACTCTGAAATAGGGCCCGACCGATTATCGGCCGCACCGATATATCGGGCCAATATTTGGCATTTTTGGGATATAGGTATCGGCCATACTTTCAATAAATTTCCACCGATAAGTTTGTATAACTTTCACAACCAATTTTGCAGCTGTTTCGCTCTGAATGCAACCAATCAACAAGGCTGCGAACGGTTTCAAGGCGGCCGCGTCACATACGTGGTGGATACGCAGTTTCAAGACGCTAGCATAGCTCTAACTCACCCACAGCAGAATGACACCTCACTGAAACGGATGTTCACAAAGTAATCTTAGCATAGTGTACAGTACATTTTAAACCCCTACATGGAAATGTGATCGTGTCTGTAGTCCTACACGAGAGGTGGACTGAAAGCCATGGTCAATGAGGACCAAATACAACGTGTTTGCGTTTGTTCCTGAGGCTATGTGTTGTGCTTGCCAGCCTGCTAGCTAGGTAGCCTGTCGGTGTGAAAGCCTGTCTTGTCCCGTAATAACTGTTACACAGAATATTAGCACAGATTGATATTAGAACCAAAGATGATTGTTCGTAATATCCTCACTTTAATAGCATTACATTTTGGGCTGTCGCTGCGGTTCAAATCATGTTACCGGTAGCCAGACAGCTATGCCGTCCCACTACCACCAAGTAGCTAGCAGGCTTGCGCTAACAACCATATGTGACAGGTCTAGCTCATGGACATACTGCAGGAGGTTTGGTCAAATCTGTGTGTTTATTTTCTGAAATGACAGGTGGTACACAAACACGGGATACAGGATTAAGACAGGTTACACGGCTACTTCGGTCAACGTCGTGACATCCTCCAGGCGTGTTCTTAATAAATAAAACAAACACAAGGAGTGTGTGTGTGTGTGTATGAAAACGCTACAGTAGGCTACTTTATACTGCACATGACAGCCATTAACATTACGTAGCCTACATAAAACAATAAATACCGGGGCTACTCTTAAATATGTGGGGTTACACAGAGGGATACAATGACATCGGAGATTCATAACAATAGACAGGGATAACATAAAGTGATCGTATAGTGGTTAAATGGTTGGGGATACATAACGTGACAGTAATCTCAATAGAGAATGGGATACAGACATAACAGTGAATAGGATACAGTGACCAGCTTTTAGTTATACAAAAGATACATGAAAAAATTAACAATATCGTCAATGAATACAGGGATCAGTGGATGCCACGAGACAGTTCTATCAGCTAACGTCTGCTCACGAGAGAGCAGCTCATAACTGACTCGCTAGCATCCTGAATTAGCTTAACTAGCTTGAAGCTGATAAAACCGAAGCTTCATAACAATTACATAACATAAATAAAAGACACAAGGGTACAACCGATACAAACAATGAAATTACCTGGAATGACAGGTGGTACACAAACACGGGATACAGGATTAAGACAGGTTTCATGGCTACTTCGGTCAACGTCTGGAAGTGGAGTCAGATCAAAACAATGTTAAAAACAGCATCAAACTGCTATTCGTATGTAATAAAAAGGTGCTGAACATATCTGTTTTCTATCCGACCTGTATTACACGAAAATACAGGATTAATACTTATATCTGAGACTTTATATCTTTAACAGTCTCAGACTGCTCATGAAAGCAACCTACCGTGACATCCTCCAGGCGTGTTCTGAAGTAACCACGCAACGTGGAACAATAGGAAAAGTTGGAGGGCTACGGCGTTTTTAGTTGGTAGTCCGAAGGTGCTCTTTGGTCAAAAAATAGGATGCAAAAGAGACGAAGTATCCAAGGCACTCTTCCCAAAAAAGTTAAAATAGCTTTATTAAATGGCTAAATCATTGTAGAAAAGTTAAAAACGCCAACATGTTTCGGCCAAGGAGTGGCCTTCATCAGGGCAGAGTCAATACTGAAGCGTCACTGGCGCAGGTAACAAAAGAAAAGTTTGACAGGGGTTTGACGGGTGATTGACAGGTAGGCGGAAATTGGTCATGACGCACCGCCTCCTCGTCGTCCTAAAAACACACACAACTAGGAGAGAAGAAGTGAAAAAATGAAAATGAAACAAAATAATCCATACAGTATTCATGAAACAGTATAAAAAAGGGGGTTCCCCTATACCAAGTCAAAATTACAACGCAGTGTACTAGCTATAGAAAAGGCATCATCTCAAATGAATCATTCAGTCCAGGAGTTGACGTGGCATTTAATTTATATATCCACCTATTCTCTTTTTGATTCAATATTTTTTGTCTGTCCCCTCTCCTAGGGGTAGAAGGGACACAGTCAATGCCAATAGCACTGAACTTAACTGTTTTGTTATTGTGGGTCTCCACAAAGTGCCTTGTCATAGCATATTCGCAGTTACCAACCCGTGCCGCATATTTATGTTCAGAAAGGCGGTCCTGGAAGCGTCTCTTAGTGCGCCCCACGTAAAAAGCCTCACATAATCCACATTGCAGAATGTAAATCACATGGGTGCTCTTACAATTTATAAAGTGCCTGGTAGGATATGTAGCAAGAGTGACAGGGTGGGTAAAGCCTTTTGTCTTAGAGACAATGTCGCAAACATTACAGTGTCCACATTTAAAAGTGCCATTGGGCACCGTGGGTAACCATGTACTTTTTTCTTTTGCCGGCGTATAACTTCTCACCAGTCTGTCCCTCAATGTGGGGGCTCTCCTATACGTGAAAATAGGTCGTTCATCAAATATATTTTGCAAGGAAATATCGCATTTCAACATATCCCAATTAGATTTAATCACATTGACTATAGACGGCGCATTGGTGCTATAGCGCGTCGAAAAGAATACCCTATCCTGTTTAGCAGGTGCGGGTTTACGTGTCAATAAAGAGCTACGTTCGATGGAGTTGGCTCTCTCCAGCGCCATATTCAAGGTATTAGATGAGTAGCCGCGCTGAACAAAACGACCATACATTTCTTTACTTTTTAAGTCATAGTCACGTGAGTCATCACAAATTCGTCGTAATCTTTGGAACTGCCCGAAAGGGATGTTCTTAATTAATGAGGGGGGGTGAAAACTTTTCGCATGTAAGACAGTATTCTTGTGAGCCTCTTTTCTAAAAATACTTGTGTGTAGGTAGCCATCCTCATCCTTATAAATTTCAAGGTCCAAAAAGTTTATCTTTTCTTTACTGTAGTCTAAAGACAATTTGATATTCTGGTTGGCCGCATTCAGGTAACTATGAAAAGCCAGTAGTTCATTTTCATTACCATCCCACCATAAGATGACGTCATCAATATAACGGGCCCACCATCTGATCTTATCTTTAAAGATGTTGTCATTAGTAAAGACAACATCTTCCTCCCACTTCCCCATGAACAATCCCGCATACGATGGGCTAAAACACGCCCCCATTGCGCAGCCTTTAATTTGCTTAAAAAGTTGGTCCTGAAACAAAAAAAATGTTATTGTTCAATGTCCAGTCTGTTAACTTGACCAAGAAGTCAGTGGGAGGGCTGTGTGGGAGTGGGCGTCTGTCGAGAAAGTGTCTTAAAGCAGCGAGCCCTTGGTCGTGATCAATGTTCGTGTAAAGCGCCTCGACATCCATGGTCACCAGAAGCGCATCTGGACCAATAAAGTTATGGTCCCTTATTTGGCATAGAACATCAGTGGTGTCCTGTATGTATGCTGGTAGTGATGGTAGAAGAGGTTTAATAAAAAAGTCCACATACTTGGAAATGGGTTCCATCAGTGTATCATTCCCTGAGATCACTGGTCTTCCCGGTGGGTTTGTCATACTCTTGTGCACCTTAGGGAGGAGGTAGAACGCTGCCATCCGTGGGTGGGGTTTAAAAAGAAAATCCAGTTCCTGCGTGGAGATCAACTCGTTATCTTTTGCCTGGAGAAGTATTTCGTGGAGGTCCTTCACTAAAGTCTCCGTTGGGTTACTCTTCAAAGGAACATAAAAAGCAGTGTCCCCCCACTGTATTGGTCGTATCTCAACACAACCAGAGCACCACCCTTGTCCGCTTTCCTAATAATAATGTCCTTATTATCTGTCAATTCTTTTAAAGCAGCTCGCTCTTCCACAGTCAGATTAGGCTGACGCTGTTGGCTTTTGCTGGTCAAGATTTTCTCCACCTCGTAATTCACTTTTTTCTCAAAAGTCTCCAAAGTAGCATTCTGCACTCTTGGACAAAACTGTGATCTAGGTTTGAAAGGGGTTAAAGTGGTGCGTGTATCCATATAATTTGACGGCCGTGCTGGGTTTAGTTTATACCAAGCTTTAAGATGTAAACTTCTATAAAACCTAAATAGGTCGATCTTGATGTCAAAGTCATTAGAAGTATTTGTGGGAGAAAATGATAATCCTTTAGAGAGTAGTTTAGTTTGTATATCCGAAAGTGGGGTACCTGTTAAGTTAATCACCGTGTCTGTGACAGTGTCCGTGTCCTGGTGGCATAAGGGTTTCTTTCGTCCTCTCCTCGTTCCTTTTTTCTTCCTTCTTTTTTCTGTTTGCCTTTGCCCCCATATCTGGGGGCTTTGCCGTTTCCCGCATAAGTATCCCTAGGGTCGTAACCAGAGGAGTGCCCCCCCTGGTCCTCCTCTTCACTGGTGAAATTAAAAGACACGGTGCGCATTCAGAAGTTATTCAGAAAGAGATGGAGGAACTGAATAAAAAGATAGAGGATATCAAAAGTGATGAAATTAAGAAATCTTTGGCCAAACTCGACGAAAACATGACAAGGTTCAAAGAACAAGTGAAACGGGAGAAACTTAGTAAATTGAAACGCGACGAGTGGGACTACAAAGAGAATAAGGTTTACTTTTGGCCGAAACGGAGATCACCGCTTAACCAAGAACCACAGAGACGCGGTGCGCGCACCGTGTCTTTTAATTTCACCAGTGAAGAGGAGGACCAGGGGGGGCACTCCTCTGGTTACGACCCTAGGGATACTTATGCGGGAAACGGCAAAGCCCCCAGATATGGGGGCAAAGGCAAACAGAAAAAAGAAGGAAGAAAAAAGGAACGAGGAGAGGACGAAAGAAACCCTTATGCCACCAGGACACGGACACTGTCACAGACACGGTGATCAACTTAACAGGTACCCCACTTTCGGATATACAAACTAAACTACTCTCTAAAGGATTATCATTTTCTCCCACAAATACTTCTAATGACTTTGACATCAAGATCGACCTATTTAGGTTTTATAGAAGTTTACATCTTAAAGCTTGGTATAAACTAAACCCAGCACGGCCGTCAAATTATATGGATACACGCACCACTTTAACCCCTTTCAAACCTAGATCACAGTTTTGTCCAAGAGTGCAGAATGCTACTTTGGAGACTTTTGAGAAAAAAGTGAATTACGAGGTGGAGAAAATCTTGACCAGCAAAAGCCAACAGCGTCAGCCTAATCTGACTGTGGAAGAGCGAGCTGCTTTAAAAGAATTGACAGATAATAAGGACATTATTATTAGGAAAGCGGACAAGGGTGGTGCTCTGGTTGTGTTGAGATACGACCAATACAGTTGGGGGACACTGCTTTTTATGTTCCTTTAAAGAGTAACCCAACGGAGACTTTAGTGAAGGACCTCCACGACATACTTCTTCAGGCCAAGGATAACGAGTTGATCTCCACGCAGGAACTGGATTTTCTTTTTAAACCCCACCCATGGATGGCAGCGTTCTACCTCCTCCCTAAGGTGCACAAGAGTATGACAAACCCACCGGGAAGACCAGTGATCTCAGGGAATGATACCCTGATGGAACCCACTTCTACCATCACTACCAGCATACATACAGGACACCACTGATGTACTATGTCAAATAAGGGACCACAACTTTAATGTTCCAGATGCGCTTCTGGTGACCATGGATGTCGAGGCGCTTTACACGAACATTGATCACGACCAAGGGCTCGCTGCTTTAAGACACTTTCTCGACAGACGCCCACTCCCACACAGCCCTCCCACTGACTTCTTGGTCAAGTTAACAGACTGGACATTGAACAATAACATTTTTTTGTTTCAGGACCAACTTTTTAAGCAAATTAAAGGCTGCGCAATGGGGGCGTGTTTTAGCCCATCGTATGCGGGATTGTTCATGGGGAAGTGGGAGGAAGATGTTGTCTTTACTAATGACAACATCTTTAAAGATAAGATCAGATGGTGGGCCCGTTATATTGATGACGTCATCTTAAGGTGCCGGTATGCTTGCTGCGAGTTGTAAATTACGCGCGTCACCGCGAGCAACCGACAGCACATGCTTGCTTGCAAGTATGATCACAAATGTTTGAAATTGCGGACAAACTCGAGACGCTCTTAAAAGTTGCTGCCATTGTCGTTTTCATATCAAGCACACGCGTGGAACTGCGCGGTCTATCTTAGATCGCCCCAGCGAGTTTGAAGATATTGCACCTGGCGCACGCTTTTGGCTGCCGTGTCCAACGCGCGCGAAATCGACATTAAATACGCATGTTAACGCGTTCATGAACGAATCGTGCACGCGCTCGCGTATCTTGCAGCAAGCATACCGGCACCTTTATGGTGGGATGGTAATGAAAATGAACTACTGGCTTTTCATAGTTACCTGAATGCGGCCAACCAGAATATCAGATTGTCTTTAGACTACAGTAAAGAAAAGATAAACTTTTTGGACCTTGAAATTTATAAAGATGAGGATGGCTACCTACACACAAGTATTTTTAGAAAAGAGGCTCACAAGAATACTGTCTTACATGCGAAAAGTTTTCACCCCCCCTCATTAATTAAGAACATCCCTTTCGGGCAGTTCCAAAGATTACGACGAATTTGTGATGACTCACGTGACTATGACTTAAAAAGTAAAGAAATGTATGGTCGTTTTGTTCAGCGCGGCTACTCATCTAATACCTTGAATATGGCGCTGGAGAGAGCCAACTCCATCGAACGTAGCTCTTTATTGACACGTAAACCCGCACCTGCTAAACAGGATAGGGTATTCTTTTCGACGCGCTATAGCACCAATGCGCCGTCTATAGTCAATGCGATTAAATCTAATTGGGATATGTTGAAATGCGATACTTCCTTGCAAAATATATTTGATGAACGACCTATTTTCATGTATAGGAGAGCCCCTACATTGAGGGACAGACTGGTGAGAAGTTATACGCCGGCAAAAGAAAAAAGTACATGGTTACCCACGGTGCCCAATGGCACTTTTAAATGTGGACACTGTAATGTTTGCGACATTGTCTCTAAGACAAAAGGCTTTACCCACCCTGTCACTCTTGCTACATATCCTACCAGGCACTTTATAAATTGTAAGAGCACCCATGTGATTTACATTCTGCAATGTGGATTATGTGAGGCTTTTTACGTGGGGCGCACTAAGAGACGCTTCCAGGACCGCCTTTCTGAACATAAATATGCGGCACGGGTTGGTAACTGCGAATATGCTATGACAAGGCACTTTGTGGAGACCCACAATAACAAAACAGTTAAGTTCAGTGCTATTGGCATTGACTGTGTCCCTTCTACCCCTAGGAGAGGGGACAGACAAAAAATATTGAATCAAAAAGAGAATAGGTGGATATATAAATTAAATGCCACGTCAACTCCTGGACTGAATGATTCATTTGAGATGATGCCTTTTCTATAGCTATTACACTGCGTTGTAATCTTGACTTGATATAGGGGAATCCCCTGTTTTATACTGTTTCATGAATAGTGTATTGATTATTTTGTTTCATTTTCATTCTTTCACTTTTTCTCTCCTAGTTGTGTGTGTTTTTAGGACGACGAGGAGGCGGTGCGTCATGACCAATTTCCGCCTACCTGTCAATCACCCGTCAAACCCCTGTCAAACTTTTCTTTTGTTACCTGCGCCAGTGACGCTTCAGTATTGACTCTGCCCTGATGAAGGCCACTCCTTGGCCGAAACATGTTGGCGTTTTTAACTTTTCTACAATGATTTAGCCATTTAATAAAGCTATTTTAACTTTTTTGGGAAGAGTGCCTTGGATACTTCGTCTCTTTTGTAACCACGCAACGTACCACCATATCAACCCACGAGAGCTACCAATAGAGGGCGCTCTCGTACCATTTATGACAATTTTACAATGAACGCAGATGTACTCTGTTACACATGGTGTCAACAACTTTATGAAGCCGTATGCAACGTGACCCAGGCACTAAAGGCACATTAGAGCTCTACTCGTTAAACCAATTAGTTTTATTGTGCGTCGCTGAGCCCTTTGACCATTTCAACACATCCGATGTGTGATATCAAAGTGCTGGCAGCTGGCTGCTCTGTAGGGAGTTTGTCCAGAAATTAGATGTGTGCTAGGTAGGCTACAATGATCCAAATACTGCTTTGTAAATTGCCTTTATTTGTGACGTGAACATTACATTATACTCAGTCCTAAATGCCATTGTTTCACCTCGCTGTAATACCCCGCGCGATTACTTATTAGAAAGGTTTTATGCATGTTGGAAACCGGCTGTGTTATCATTCTCTCGCACTGGTGATTCGTAGCTTTTGGAATGCTGCTGACTTGTAAAGAAGCAGGCACGCATAGATCGATTTCCAATATTTCATCCTGATGTCCCCACGTTCTCTGTCGCCCCCCAGAGACGGATAAGCAGCCCTCTAGAGCCACAATAAACTGAATATTTCTTCTAGCGATGGCTATACCACAGATTTTTTTCTAGGAAGAAGGGCTGTGGTTATACGTGCTTCAGTGTGCATTATTTACTTTAAGTAAACTAGGCCTACTATTGCAATATATTTAGAGAAATATGCAGGCCTATATGGGCATATGTGATTTTGACTGTATTTTTTCTGACATCTGACATAAAAGTTAATTATTTAAAGTGAAAAAGTGAAAGCCCATTGGGAAACTCCAACTCCCATTGTCATTGTGACACAGCACTCCACAGCACACAAGTGAACACTGCACACTGCACACAACGAAATTGCATTTATGCCTCACCCGTGCAAGGGGGCAGCCCTCAGTGGCGCCCCATGGGGAGCAGTGCGGCAGGACGGTACCATGCTCAGGGTACCTCAGTCATGGAGGAGGATGGGGGAGAACACTGGTTGATTACTCCCCCCACCAACCTGGCGGGTCGGGAGTCGAACCGGCAACCTCTGGGATGCAAGTCTGACGCCCTAACCGTTCACCCATGACTGCCCATATTTATAGTATTAACTAAATGTGTGTATATATAATTAACATATAATATTTTTATTTATAATAATAATTATAATAATATTAATTTATAATTAATTAATCTATTTATTTATTTTGAAATATATTTTAGGGGCTTTCATGCCTTTATTTGATAGGACAGTCTGAGACGGGGCGGGATCGGGAAGTGACCCCGGCCGGACCCAAACCGTGGTCCCCGTGGGCATGCAAGCCCAAACGTGGGGGGCCTAGCGCGCTGCTCCATCCCCCCACACACACACCAAATTGTATTTTATTATGAATAATTTTTCTTTATATCGGTTGTAGATACGGCCTCCCATTTCCATAAATATCGGTATCGGTATCGGTATCGGCCCTGAAAAAAGCATATCGGTCGGGCCCTTCTCTGAAATGGATGTTTGGGTGATAACCCGGAATGTATCCAAAAAACACAAAACCTCAGCTATCCAAATCACGGTAGAAATAAATGGGCACCTCAACTCTCCAGTTTCAACCAGAACGGTCCATCCACAGGGTCAATACACACGGCCGGTCACCCAAACATCCCTTTCAGACAGCTTCCTCTTGTGTCCACAGTTAATCCTGTTGGACGTGGTTCATCCTTTTTCTCTAACCCTGCTAATTGAACCTTCACACTTCACTTTACTGGTGCAATGTGCAATTAATGAAGATTGGCCAACAGGCTGGTCCATTGAGCCATGAAACTTCCCACTCTAAAATGACAGTTGTCTCAGATATTTTGTCCAGCCCCTGTATATTGGCTGTAGTATGTATGCCAATATCACTAATATACAGATGGATGAGAGCCTATAGGTGGATGAGAGCCTGTATTGGTACAGATGGATGAGAGTTTATATTGGTACAGATGGATGAGAGTTTATATTGGTTGGCTATTACAGATGGATGAGAGTCTATATTGGTACAGGTGGATGAGAGTCTATATTGGCTGGTTATTACAGATGGATGAGAGTCTATATTGGCTGGTTATTACAGGTGGATGAGAGTCTATATTGGCTGGTTATTACAGGTGGATGAGAGTCTATATTGGCTGGTTATTACAGATGGATGAGAGTTTATATTGGCTGGTTATTACAGATGGATGAGAGTCTATATTGGCTGGTTATTACAGATGGATGAGAGTCTATATTGGCTGGTTATTACAGAGAGATGAGAGTCTATATTGGCTGGTTATTACTGATGGATGAGAGTCTATATTGGCTGGTTATTGCAGATGGATGAGAGTCTTTATTGGCTGGTTGTTGTGGATCACTGCAGTGTGTCCAGCTGCATTATTACAATCATTCATCTCATTACTACACAGTAACAGATACAGAAAGTGGAGTGTGTAGGAGAGGGGGGGGGGTGGTGGTGGTGGGTGTAGCCATGAGGTAAACATAGAGGACAGGTGAGGCCTGTGAGACTACTTAATGGTGCGTGTGTGTGTGTGTGTGCGTGTGTGCGTGTGTGTGTGTGTGTGTGTGTGTGTGTGTGCGTGTGTGTGTGTGTGTGTGTGTGTGTGAGTGAGTGTGATCAGGGCTGTAGTGGTCAAATTAGAGGTGGGTAAACTATGATTTTTTTGATCAGACGTTTTTTTTTTTTTTGGGGGGGGGGGGGTCATCGTGTATCTGTGTATCTACAGGTATGATAATGGGTATGAGGCCAGGCATGATAGTAGGCCTATAAAGTATCGGTATCAATGCATCCAAAATGGTAATTTGTTTAAAAGCCACTAGAACTTTTTGGCATGCACGTTCATTTGTCTACTATAAATGACATTTAAAATCTCTTCAGATAGGCCTAGGCCTATCACATAATTTGTGTGATCATATGATGCAGAGTGTGCCTTTGTTACAATCCTAGATAGTAGGCCTAACACCTATAGCCTATTGGAGTAGATCAACAGCATAACAATGCAGCTCAATTTCATAGGCGTATTCCAATTTCTGCATTAGGTTTTTAAAAATAGATTCACCATAATGTAGGCCCATCTCAGCCATTCCCCACAAAGATGAATGGCATTAGGCATTTGTGGTTTTCAACTGAATTGATAAGGAAGTGCTATTAGGCTACATATTAGGCTTATATGTTTATAAGACAGCTCACAATTTACCCCTCCACTGTCATCTTAGCTAGGCAGCTTGTAGTGGCATGCTCAGAGATTAGCAATAGGCACTGCAGCCATTAAGAGAGGAACTGGAGTTTTACCATTCATAAGCTAAAACATACAGCGTTATCAATAACTGCAAAGGCAATAGACAGAAGAAGCTAATGAAGAAGAAGCTTAATTTCTTAACTCAGGAATGAGTACTTCTAGCTCTGAGAACTTGCTTTTGCAAATAACTTGGAAATGTCAGATCATGAAAGAATCTTGTGACAAGGTGTAACAAAACGTGTACCTCCCTAAATGATGGATTTGGTGGTGTAACTAGGCTTACTCCTGTGTTAGGTTACTTTCATACCTGGCTTCACACGCGGGATTTTTTTGTTTTTCAACTCCACCGCGCGAACGTGCATTTGCGTTTCTATCGGCATTGCCGTCCGTAGAACCGGCGGACAGATGCGCTTTCGCTTGTAAACATGGGGCGCACTGGCTTGTCCCCTACTTCTTTCGGACACACGGTGCGAAGTGGCTAGATTTGATGAGAAGGGTGTGACTAATTTGCGAACGGTAGAGAGAAACCTGCAGTGGAGTCAAATGGAACGGAATGAACATTATAATGCAGATGAATTAGGTCTCAAAAGTAGGAAAAAAGAGGACGTCTGGTCACCCTATCCATGATGATTAACTATGATTAACTATGCAGGCAGGCAACTACACAACGTGTAGGCCTATGCGTTTACATAGGCCTATTCCCTGGATCCTGATTGTCGCCACCGCAGCCGAAAGGCACTGATTGGAAGGTCACATACCCGAATACAGAGCAGATGAAAATGATTCCTACTAAAGCGTTAAGTAGGCCTATGTTCAACAATATTTTTTAAATGACACCAAATTTATTTTGGATTATTCCAACGGCAGATCACAAGGCGCAGGGAACTTTGACGTGCGTAATTGCCATTAAGAGCTGCGTAAACGCTATTTAGAGGTGGGTAAACGCTATTTCCTAAATTCCAGAGGTGCGTAAACGGCGTTTACGTGCGTTTACCCTCCACTACAGCCCTGAGTGTGAGGGTGGTGGAGCCATGAGGTAAATATTGTGGACAGGTGAGGTCTGTGTGAATACAGTGACTACTTAATGGTGTGTGTGTGTGTGTGTGTGTGTGTGTGTGTGTGTGTGTGTGTGTGTGTGTGTGTGTGTGTGTGTGTGTGTGTGTGTGTGTGTGTGTGTGTGTGTGTGTGTGTGCCCCCTTGTCTGCTTGTCGTATGACAGGGGGGTCATACACTGGACACTTTTGACAGTGCGTCTTCTGTGTGTGATTCTGCTGTGTGTGTGTGTGTGTGTGTGTGTGTGTGTGTGTGTGTGTGTGTGTGAGTGTGTGAGTGTGTGAGTGTGAGGGTGGTTGAGCCATGAGGTAAATA